>NW_027423255.1:0-130608 GCF_048934315.1 Petromyzon marinus
CCACCCTCTCCCCCCACCCTCTCCCCCCACCCTCTCCCCCCACCCTCTCCCCCCACCCTCTCCCCCCACCCTCTCCCCCCACCCTCTCCCCCCACCCTCTCCCCCCACCCTCTCCCCCCACCCTCTCCCCCCACCCTCTCCCCCCACCCTCTCCCCCACCCTCTCCCCCCACCCTCTCCCCCCACCCTCTCCCCCCCACCCTCTCCCCCCACCCTCTCCCCCCACCCTCTCCCCCCACCCTCTCCCCCCACCCTCTCCCCCCACCCTCTCCCCCCACCCTCTCCCCCCCCTCCCCCACCTCTCCCCCCCCCTCTCCCCCCCACCCTCTCCCCCCACCCTCTCCCCCCACCCTCTCCCCCCACCCTCTCCCCCACCCTCTCCCCACCTCTCCCCCACCCTCTCCCCCCACCCTCTCCCCCCACCCTCTCCCCCCACCCTCTCCCCCCACCCTCTCCCCCCACCCTCTCCCCCCACCCTCTCCCCCCACCCTCTCCCCCCACCCTCTCCCCCCACCCTCTCCCCCCACCCTCTCCCCCCACCCTCTCCCCCCACCCTCTCCCCCCACCCTCTCCCCCCACCCTCTCCCCCCACCCTCTCCCCCACCCTCTCCCCCCACCCTCTCCCCCCACCCTCTCCCCCCACCCTCTCCCCCCACCCTCTCCCCCCACCCTTTTTAAATGAAAGACCCAAAATATACTTTTTTTTCTTTCCCCTTCCCTCTCTCTTTACCCCCCTCTCTGCCCCCCCTCTCTCTCTACCCCCCTCTCTGCCTCTCCTCTCTCTCTACCCCCTCTCTTCCTACTCCATTTGCCTCTCTCTCTCGCTCTCTCTTTTTTCTTTATAACTACAACAAGTGCTGCATCGGCACGCTGCCCTTCCCACAGTCAAACGGCCTACGACGGGTAGCTTAGATCTGCATGCAGAGCTCTCCGTCATCTGCCACCGAGCACACGGCCTCCTCCAGCGCCCACTGCTCCTTGAAGGCCGGCACGGCGTGGGTCAGCCGCGTGTAGTGGAACTCCAGCCACACCCTGATCCGACCAGAGCGTGGAAGATGCCCAGGCTGCTGGCTGGACGTTGCCCCTCCAGGGCCACCTTCCTTGCCCTGTATATGGCGAGCTTGGCGTAGCCGAAGAGCACGTTGACCAGCCCCTGAAGATGTTGGGGTCTGTTGCCCTTCGGGTATCCAAAGAAGAGGACCGTCGGGGAGAAGTGGAGGCTGAACCTTAGGAGGATGTTTCTCAGGACCTTGAACAGCGAGTCCAGGCTCTTGCACTCCACATATTGGTGCGCCACCGTCTCCACTTTACCGCAGAACCGGCACTCCGGGGACGTGTCGGTGAAGCGCGCCCAGGGAGACGTTGGTGGTGACGGTGCCGTGGGCGATGCTCCAGCTGAGGTCGCCGATGCGGTTGTACGTCGGTCTGCAGTAGAGTTGCCTCCAGCGAGGCCTCTCCGGAGAGACGCAGGGCAGGGCTTTCCTCCAGGCATGGTCCTTGTGGCTCCTCAGGGTGTCCTGTTGGTGGAACCGGACCATGTAGGAGTAGAGAACCTTCCTCTTTACATTTGCGAAGGCCACCTCCGGTAGGTCTTCTAGCCGGCACAGGTTGTGATCCGCCTTCGTTTGTCGGCATTGGCGATGCAGTGGCACGACTGAGAGCTCCGGTGGAGGGGGATCGAGAGGGGCCTCGTCATCCCCAACGCCGATGGGGGGCGTTCTCCCCGCTGCCACTGAGAAGGCCCCCTTGGCTTCGGCCAGGATCCGGGCAGCCACCCGGAGCGACTGCAGCCCTGTCTTTGTGGCCACGTCTGCTGGTCCGATCCACCGGCCCCGTGTTTCAGGCTCCACCAGATCTCCCATCCTGGTGAGCCGCGCGTTGGCGAGGCGCCTTTCCATGCCAGGGGTGGTGGTGGTGGATGGCAGCTTTGTCTGTGGGTTCCTGAGGATCGGTTCAAAGACCAGATCCTCAGCCGATCACGGTTGGTTCAGCCTCCTGACGGCGAGGGAGCTCCATGTCTGCAGGACGCTTCTGTAGAAGGGTGGCAGCTGTCCCAGTGGGAGGCCCTGCAGGTCCATGTAGAATAGTTGCTTGGAGCACTGCAGACCCCCCAGCTGTTTCAGGAGGAAGGAGGCCGTGACGCTCCAGGCCGGTGCAGGGGCGGCGTGCAGGAACTTTTGCGCTGCCTGCAGTCGGAAGGTGGCCAGCTGACTCCGCACGCACACCAGCCCGTGACCGCCCTCGTCCAGTGGCAGGGCCAGGACCCCAGCCGCGACCCGATGTCCTCCACCTGACCAGAAGAAGTCGAGGACTTGCTTCTGAAGTGCGTTGACAAGGCTCATGGGGGGGTGCAGGGAGAAGAGTCGGTGCCACAGTATGGACGTCACCAGCTGGTTCACCACCAACGTCTTTGTCCTGAAGGTGAGGAACTTGCACAGGCGACTCCAGGTGGCCAGCCGCTCCTTCACCTTCTCCTCCAGCTCGACCCAGTTCCTCTGCGGTGGTTCCTCCTCTGGTCCGAGGAACCCCCCCAGGTGGTGCAGCGATGTTGTGCTCCAATTGATGGCTTTTGCCTTCTCGGGACACTCAGTCATGTCCCACGCTCCAACCAGCAGGCCGCTGCACTTTTGCCAGTTCATTTTTGATGACGAGGCTTTCGAAAAGACTTCCTGGCACTCATGCAGCAGGGCGACATCAGCCAGGGAGCGCAGGATGAGGAGGACGTCGTCGGCGTATGCCGTCAGGACCAACTTGATGCTTGGTTCCCTCAGCACCAGGCCGCTGAGTCTCCGCCTTATGAGATTCAGGAAAGGCTCTAATGCCAGGGCATAAAGTTGGCCCGACAATGGGCATCCCTGTCTCACTCCTCGCTCGAATTTGACCGGGGCAGTGAGGGCGCCATTGATCTTGATCATGCACTCCGCCTTGGTGTAGAGTAGGCGGATCGTTCGGACAAAGGCATCCGAAAACCCAAGGTCTTGAGGGTTCCTCCTCTTCCTCCCCCTCCTCCGTTCCGAACACAGATGGACTCGTCCGTCTGAACAAAGCTCGTCGCTCTCTGTGGTGTTAATCCCTCATACTAACATCATGCCAATCCCCCAGTTACATGCTAATTTACTGTTGATATCTAAATTCCTCTCCACCTCCTCCATTCTGAACATAGATGGACTCATCCGTCTTAATAAAGCTCGTCTCTCTCCGTGGTGCTAATCCCTCACACCAACATCATGCTCATCCCCCAGTTACATGCTAATTTCTATGTAAACTGCTTTGTCAAGGTGCTCTGTTCCTCCCACACAGCTTAAAAGACGCTGCCATGCTTGGCAGGGTTCACTCAAGCGCTGTCTTCCAGACAGTCCTGTTTCTTCACCTGAGGAAGGCTACTTGTGTTGTGGCCGAAACGTCGTGAGAATTTTATTCTGTTATTATTATTTTTATATTCTTAGTTTTTTCGGTAAAGTCACGTTGAAGAGAAACAACAAAATAACAAAATATATATAAAACAATAAAAAAAAAATTCTCACGACGTTTCGACCATAACTCAAACGGTCATCATCAGGTGTGTCGGTTTGCATAAATTTATTTTGAAAACGGCATATTTATTTATTTATATAAAAAATAACGTTTGCGTCACGCGCAACGATTGGCTGTTTGCCAGGACTAGTCCATCTATTTTTTGAAAAGAGGAGGGGGGAGACGAAATTTGTTTTTATGTATGCTGTCTGAAAGCCACTGTAAGCGTGAACAATCAATCAAGAACTGAAATGATTTATCAAATCTTTCCAATGATTGCTAAGATAGAATCCATCTTCTCGGTTGAAATTGTCTCTGTGTTTGTATATGTGGATAGCCTCATGAACGAATCTCTCATGGAAGCCAGATGGCTTACAAAGAACCTCCGTCTTGGAAAAGTCAATGGCATGTGAGCCTACTGAATTAGAACAATGATCTGCTACGGCCGAGGTGTTGGTCCTACCGTGTTTAAGGTCTGCTTTATGTTCACGAATGCGGTCCGAGATATGGCGTTTGGTTTCTCCAATGTAACTACTACCACAGAGGCAACTTAGTTTGTAGACACCAGGGTATTGTATGTCCGGAATCACATCTTTTACAGACGGAACCAGATCACGGATTTTATGTAATGTGTTGAAACGGACCTGGATCTTGTGTTTATTCAAGATTTTGGAGATCTTTTTTGTGATCCCAGCAATGTAGGGTAAAGTGATGGTTTTGAAAGGCTCCTCAAGAGGGTTCTTCTTCATGGTTTGAGTGATAGCTTTGCGGATTGTATAGTCGGAGTAACCATTAGCCCTAAGAGCTTGGTGTACGTGCTTGAGTTCACTGCTTATGTGTTCCTGGTCGGATATGCATTGGGCTCTATGATACAGAGTCTTGATGAGAGAATTCTTCTGTGATGGATGGTGGTGGGAATCCAGTTTCAGATAAGCATCCGTATGGGTAGCTTTCCTGTAGACAGAGTGGCTCATTGAACCATCAGTTCTCTTTTTAATTAGGACATCCAAAAAAGGTATCTTGCCATCTATTTCGACTTCCATGGTAAATCTGATGGCTGGGTGTATGGAATTGATGTGGTCGAAGAATTGGTCTAGAGCAGGCCGGCCATGTGGCCAGATGACAAAAGTGTCATCCACGTACCTCTTCCATAAGGTTGGGCGCAGAGTGGCAGTCTGGATGGCGTCAGTCTCAAATTTCTCCATGAAAATGTTAGCTATAACTGGAGAAAGGGGGGAGCCCATTGGGGTGCCCTCAGTTTGTTTGTAGAAAGTTCCATTCCAAGTGAAGTATGTATTGAAGACTTGGTTCATCAAGGACTAAACACTGAGGTACCCCCCTGGTGAGACACTGTTTAACCAATACATACTTCACTTGGAATGGAACTTTCTACAAACAAACTGAGGGCACCCCAATGGGCTCCCCCCTTTCTCCAGTTATAGCTAACATTTTCATGGAGAAATTTGAGACTGACGCCATCCAGACTGCCACTCTGCGCCCAACCTTATGGAAGAGGTACGTGGATGACACTTTTGTCATCTGGCCACATGGCCGGCCTGCTCTAGACCAATTCTTCGACCACATCAATTCCATACACCCAGCCATCAGATTTACCATGGAAGTCGAAATAGATGGCAAGATACCTTTTTTGGATGTCCTAATTAAAAAGAGACCTGATGGTTCAATGAGCCACTCTGTCTACAGGAAAGCTACCCATACGGATGCTTATCTGAAACCGGATTCCCACCACCATCCGTCACAGAAGAATTCTCTCATCAAGACTCTGTATCATAGAGCCCAATGCATATCCGACCAGGAACACATAAGCAGTGAACTCAAGCACGTACACCAAGCTCTTAGGGCTAATGGTTACTCCGACTATACAATCCGCAAAGCTATCACTCAAACCATGAAGAAGAACCCTCTTGAGGAGCCTTTCAAAACCATCACTTTACCCTACATTGCTGGGATCACAAAAAAGATCTCCAAAATCTTGAATAAACACAAGATCCAGGTCCGTTTCAACACATTACATAAAATCCGTGATCTGGTTCCGTCTGTAAAAGATGTGATTCCGGACATACAATACCCTGGTGTCTACAAACTAAGTTGCCTCTGTGGTAGTAGTTACATTGGAGAAACCAAACGCCATATCTCGGACCGCATTCGTGAACATAAAGCAGACCTTAAACACGGTAGGACCAACACCTCGGCCGTAGCAGATCATTGTTCTAATTCAGTAGGCTCACATGCCATTGACTTTTCCAAGACGGAGGTTCTTTGTAAGCCATCTGGCTTCCATGAGAGATTCGTTCATGAGGCTATCCACATATACAAACACAGAGACAATTTCAACCGAGAAGATGGATTCTATCTTAGCAATCATTGGAAAGATTTGATAAATCATTTCAGTTCTTGATTGATTGTTCACGCTTACAGTGGCTTTCAGACAGCATACATAAAAACAAATTTCGTCTCCCCCCTCCTCTTTTCAAAAAATAGATGGACTAGTCCTGGCAAACAGCCAATCGTTGCGCGTGACGCAAACGTTATTTTTTATATAAATAAATAAATATGCCGTTTTCAAAATAAATTTATGCAAACCGACACACCTGATGATGACCGTTTGAGTTATGGTCGAAACGTCGTGAGAATTTTTTTTTTATTGTTTTATATATATTTTGTTATTTTGTTGTTTCTCTTCAACGTGACTTTACCGAAAAAACTAAGAATATGAATTACTGCAGTCACGAAAGCTTTAAATCAAAAATTATTATTTTTATTATTTCATCTCCATTCTACGTGACTTTACCGAAAGAACCCAGAAGAACAATGAGCTATCATTATTGTGTTGTTGTTTGCAAAGTGCAGGGTCTTGAGGACTTTGTGGAAAAGTGTGGAATAAATGCAAAGTAACTCCCAAGAAGTGGTGGTGGTTGGACAAAAAGGACAATGGTGACGCCGATGGCTAAGGTCTCCTCCTGCGATGGCGAGATGTAAACTCCCTCGCATGGTATACAGGAGGTCGTGGGTTCGATCCCTATCCCGACCTTAACGCCTGTTAAGTATTTGGAGTCCACGTGTTCTCTCTATCTTCCCTCTGCATTTAATCTGGCTGCTGATATACATTACCACGTGATGAGCCACTTCGTTGATCTATCATTTGTGGCCAGGTGGCTTCTGAAAAGAGCTTTATACCTGGTATTTTTTTTAAGGTGGCCATGGTGCTCACCGTGATCTACATGTTCCTCATGACGGGCACGCTGCTCGCTATGGTCGGCGACATTGTCAAGAACGGTATCCTCACACCCAGCAGCATCTTCTTCATCACTCTCGCGGGCATCCATCTCATCGCCGCGGCGCTGCACCCGCGCGAGTTCTTCTGCATCGTGCACGGATTCTTGTACCTCATCTGCATTCCCACGGGATACCTGCTGCTGCTCATCTACTCATTGGTCAACATGTACAACGTATCATGGGGCACGCGTGAGACCAAGGCGCCTACTGAGCCCTCCCCTAAGGAGGTGAGTTACTTTATGTGTTATCGTTATTGTCGTTGTTGTTTTTGTGTCGAACGTTATTTGGAGTTTCGCTCCATTCTCCTCTGTTGCTCCGTCCCGCACCTCCGATTAGCATGATTGGCTACGTACATTGCAAAAAAAGTGTAACATATGCCCCCAACCCCCGCCAAGACGAAGGCAGCGATCCCCATATAGCTTTTAACCGACCGTTGGGGCAAGTGCTGTTAGCGAGTAGCACCTGTGAAGTCCGGAATGGCACATAAGAGGGTAGGTGGCCAGCACCATGCCCGGCCGCCTTTGTCTCCATTGTTGTCATGTTTACTACATCACATTTGGCTATTTTTGAGGCTTTTTGAGGGAAGGCCAAGGACTGGTCCAGATGTATGTCATGTTTACTACATCACATTTGGCTATTTTTGAGGCTTTTTGAGGGAAGGCCAAGGACTGGTCCAGATGTATGTATGTTGAACTTCTTTCACACCATGTGTAGCCAACTGTGCTAATTGGAGGTGCGAAGGAAGGAAAGTTTCTAAACACAAAGAGCAGTTTTTAAGAAATTAGTTTTCAATGTAATGATTTAAAAGTGCATAGCTCCAATTGCTTTCTCATATTGGAAGGAAGAGGGTTCCAGATGGACGCACAAGCGCACCCAAAAGCACGCGATGTGGTCACTGTCTTTGTTCAATGGTTAGCCAAAATCCACTGATGAGAGGATGACCGGAGCTTGCAAAATTATCGTTTATGTTTCTTGACAAGAACGGTGATGGTGGCTGTGCCACTCGTGTCCATTAATCCAACACGGTGGGTATCGAGGAGGAGTCATTCACTGACTTTCCAGGAGAATGTAGTATGACAATTATGGACTATTTGTTCCATCTGAATAGAACGCAATGTTTCCCCCTCGCATTTGTGGGTCTATTCCATGGTGTTCTGGTTTCCCGTTGGACAATAAAATCTTCATACATGGAGGACCGCAGAGCTTGGACAGTTATTGGTGCCAGTTCACTGAGCAGCTGAAACTGCCTTCCAGCTTGTGTGCGCTTCCCGCTGGTTTGATATCATTGAAGGACCCTGCCTTCAGCACAATGCCCATCCTCCTGTCCCAGCAGAAGAAGGAACGTAAGCATCGTTTGAATGGAACGAAATGCTGTATACTGCCACTCGAGTGGGACTGCTTCCAGTGGAGGATCAGCGTCCATCCGAAGAAATACTCGGCACTGAGTCAGGAGGATGACAGTTCAAGGTGCCACCACCTCACTGAGAGCCTGTAGCCATGCTTTTAACTTTGATCCTTACCTCTCGTGTATCGATAGTTCAACGTTTATGTCCCATATTATTGAGGGACTGTGTTATCTTGGTGTGGTTTGGGACTGTTGTTTTGCTGCCTTGCCCCAAGTTATGCATTTAGTATTGAAAAATTGGCAGTAACTGATGTACTCATGCAAGTTGCACTCATATACTTTATTTATTTTATTATCTTTCCTATACTTAGCACTGCTATCGTTTTATGTTCTAACTTTATAATCCCCTACACCTACTGGACATCTGTGAAAATAGGTTCATAGCTCATCGGACTCCTCCTGCAGTAGAAATACAGATTATGATTATTTATTGGCTGTGTCGGGTGGAGGAGGATTTACAACGTAACATTTTACTCAAGTCAATACTGAGTCTTGTCTCAACTTATTAACTGTGATTCTAGTTGTGCTTGTATCTTAGGCGCCGTGGTGGCTAGATGTTAACTACCTCCCCTGGTATGCAGGAGGTAGTGGCTTCGATCCCAAACCTGACGATGCCTGTTGCCTATATGGAGTCTGCGTCTATTCCTTTCTCTCCCCATGTTGGTGTGGATTTTACTCCGGGTTCCCTGATTTTTTCCCTCCTCATTTAGAATCATCATGTGATTAGAGTATTTGGCTGCTGTAATTTCCACGTGATAAGCCGCTCATTGAGTTATAATTTGTGATATTCAGGTCGATTCTACAAAAAAGCTTCCTAGCTCAGTGGGCCTTACATGGTAAAATAAAAATAATGGTTTAGTTTAACAGTTTATCATCATCCCTCCCAGCCGAGTGGAGTCGTGCACGGTGGAACTCGACAGAGAGATGAAGCTGCGTCCAATTGAGGCCAGACAACAGGACACTACGAGCACTCAGATGGAGCATCCAGAAGGAGCAGAGATCGAGGCGAGAGGAGAGGACATCGCGAACACTCATATGGAGCACCCAGAAGGAGCAGAGACGAGACCAGAGGACATCGTGAGCACTCAGACAGATCATCCAGAAGGAGTAGAGAGTGAGGAGAGACGACAGGGCATCGCAAGCACTCAGACGGAGCATCCTGAAGGAGCAGCGATCGAGTCGAGAGGAGAGAACATCGCAAACAGTCAGATGGAGTATCCAGAAGGAGCAGAGACGAGACCAGAGGACATCGCGAGCACTCAGACAGATCATCCAGTAGGAGTAGAGAGCGAGGAGAAACGACAGGGCATCGCGAGCACTGGGACAGAGCATCCTGAAGGAGCAGAGATCGAGTCGAGAGAAGAGGACATCGCAAACACTCAGATGGAGCATTCAGAAGGAGCAGAGGCGAGACTAGAAGACATCGCGAGCACTCAGACAGAGCATCCAGAAGAAGTAGAGAGCAAAAGTCGACCTCCAGAGCAATCAGACACAGACCTCGCCCTCCATACCAAAGGTAATATTTTCATCAAACAAAGACAAAGTCTTCTTGGTTCTTTCGTTAAAGTCACATAGAATGGAAATAAAATAATAAAAATAAAATTCTCACGACGTTTTGGCCACAACACAAGTAGGCTTCTTCAGGTGGAGGAACAGAACTCTCAGGACGACAGCGCTTCAATGAACGCTGCTAAGATTCGCAACGTCTTTTAAGCTAGGTGGGAGAAGTAAAGCGCCTTGACAAAGGAGTTTACATATCAAACAGGATAATTGAGCATTGAAATAGCGGTGTTAAAGTGTTGGATCAGCAGGGTGTTAAAGTCAGAAATTCGCATGTAACTGGGAGATTAGCATGATGTTATTGTGAGAGATTAGCATGTGACTGGTCACGGAAATAGCTATGTTAAAATCAAAGTTTACATATCAACAGGGCCATTTAGTATATGGACACTAAAGGACTGCAACTATCCAACTATCATACAATAAACCGATGTGAAAAAAACTAAGTATAAACTACATCAATATAATAAATGTACTCAATATATTCTTCAATAAGTTGAGCTATTAACATAAAGTAACTGGGTATACACTACACTATATAATGAATACCATATAGTAAACTAATAAAAAACTTAAATATAAACTACATCAATGTTATCAATAAACTCTATATACTCTCCAAACAGCTGAGCTACTAACAATAAGTCGTTATACATTACAATGCCATATGGCGAAAAAATGGGTGGTGGTATTTTCTTTTCAACGTTAGCACCACGGAAAGCGACGAGCTTTGTTCAGACAAACGAGTCCATCTATGCTCGGAACGAAGGAGGGGGGAGAAACAGCCACGATGCGCTGCTCTGTTCTGTGTTGCGTTACAACTATGTTATAAACTAGACTACAATACATTGCAATGTTATACCTTCCAATCTAAACTACATTGTATAATATCGTATACAGCCCAATGTAAGCTCTAACATTATGCATTATATTGATATGTCCCCAACTAAACTTTTTCTACATTACACGACTATACACCGTAATATACACTGCCATAGACAAACCCACCATTAAATTATACAATGCGTTACTATACACTACCCTATACTTTAGACTGTAAAATAGACTTGTAATATTACACTATGTATTATTCTACCAACCCTACTGTATACCACACTACTGTATATTCACTATACAATTACGATACCATATATTGCCTTATGAATTATGTTAAACATTACAATGTTAAACTATTTATTATACAACATGCTATACCTTTGACCGTTGTGTGAACAGTATTTAGAGACATTGTCAGGGAATGGACTGCAGTCTGAAAGTCACCGTATAATACAATCAATTAAGAACCGAAATGGTTTATAACGTCTTTCCAATGGTTACTAAGCCAGAATCCATCTTCTCGGTTGAAATTGCCTCTGTGTTTGTATATGCGGATGGCCTCATGAACGAATGTCTCATGGTAGCCGGATGGCTTGCAGAGAACCTCCGTGTCATGTGAGCCCACTAAATTATAACAGTGATCTGCCACCGCTGAGGTGTTCGTCCTACCGTGTTTCAAGTCTGCTTTATGTTCACGGATGCGGTCCGAGATATGTCGTTTGGTTTCTCCAATGTAGCTGCTACCACAGAGGCAACTTAGTTTGTAGACGCCCGGGTACTGTATGTCTGGAACCACATCTTTTACAGACGGAACCAGATCACGCATTTTATGTACTGTGTTGAATCGGACCTGGATCTTGTGTTTATTCAGGATTTTGGAGATCTTTTTTGTGACCCCCGCAATGTAGGGTAAGGTGATGGTTTTGAATGGCTCCTCAAGAGAATCCTTCTTCATGGCTGGAGTGATGGTTTTGCGGATTGTGTAGTCGGAGTAACCATTAGCCTTGAGAGCTTGGTGTACGTGCTAGAGTTCAATGGCAATGTGTTCCTGGTCGGAAATGCATTGGGCTCTATGGTATAGAGTCTTGATGAGGGAGTTCTTCTGGGACGGATGGTGGTGGGAATCTGGTTTTAAGTAAACATCCATATGCGTAGCTTTCCTGTAGACACAGTGGCTCATTGAACCATCAGGTCTCCTTTTAATTAGGACATCCAAATAGGGTAGCTTGCCATCTTTTTCGACTTCCATGGTAAATCTGATGGCTGGGTGTATGGAATTGATGTTAGAGCTTACATTGGGCTGTGTATACGATATTATACAATGTAGTTTAGATTGGAAGGTATAACATTGCAATGTATAGTAGTCTAGTTTATAAAATAGTTGTAACGCAACACAGGACAGAGCAGCGCATCGTGGATGTTTCTCTCCCCTCCTCCGTTCCAAGCATAGATGGACTCGTCCGTCTGAACAAAGCTCGTCGCTTTCCGTGGTGCTAACGTTGAAAAGAAAAAACCGCCACCCATTTTTTCGCCATATGGCATTGTAATGTATAACGACTTATTGTTAGTAGCTCAGCTGATTGGAGAGTATATAGAGTTTATTGATAACATTGATGTAGTTTATACTTAGTTTTTTCACATCGGTGTATTGTATGATAGTTGGGTAGTTGCAGTCGTTTAGCGTCCATATACTAAATGCCTCTGTTGATATATAAACTTCGACTTTAACATAGCTATTTCCGTGACCAGTCACATGCTAATCCCTCACATTAACATCATGCTAATCTCCCAGTTACAAGCTAATTTCTGACTTTAACATCCTGCTGATCCAACACTTTAACACCGCTATTTCAATGCTAAATTATCCTGTTTGATATGTAAACACCTTTGTCAAGGCGCTTTACTTCTCCCACCTAGCTTAAAAGACGCTGCGAATCTTTGCAGCGTTCATTGAAGCGCTGTCGTCGCGACAGTTCTGTTCCTTCACCTGAAAAAGGCTACTTGAGTTGTGGCCGAAACGTCGTGAGAATTTTATTTTATTATGTTTTATTTGTATTATTTTATTTCCATTCTACGTGACTTTACCGAAAGAACCAAGAAGATGAATCCCTGCAGTCACGAAAGCTTTAAATCGAAAATTAAATGCGAAGTCATTGCTTGTCAGTTAAACAAGACCGAGCATCTGAAATCACGCGATGCGGTGACCATCTTTGTTTGATGAATGGATGAACGAAGTGTGGGTGATGGTTAATGCTCCTAGACGAGATTAGCAAGCTATTGTGATTCATTTGTGGCAAGCACTCTGGTGTTGGACCAGAAGACGCCAAAAGGCGTACAACTCAAAAACAGCGCACTATCAGAGTATTGAGGGCTCTGGGTGAGCATTTAACACCAGTGGAGACTAGGCTCTAAGAAAAGCCGTCTCGGGTGTGGACCAATCAAATTCAAGGACAGTGCATATTATTATCAGAGTTGTATCTTTTGTTTGCATTTTGATTGCTTGTGTTGTGGTTATTACAAACACGATGCCTTGAATAAAGGTGTCAGTTTTTGTGCCAGTTAAAAGGGTAAAACCTATTACTATTACAATATTAATATTATTCATCGGAGTAAGTTGTTGTTATTTGGACAATCGCACAAAGTGAACCTTCTGTCCCGTGGATGGGAATGCATAGGAGGAAGACGAGTTTTGGAAGAGCATGATCAGTGACTACCTCAAGCCTCTGGAGGAAGATGACGATCACAGGAAACGCGTGAAGCAGGAACTCTTCGAGATAAGAAACAAGGTACTGGCAACGCGTCATCGCGAGTACCGGAGATGCTTCGATAACAGAAAAATTGCGTTCCAGCGACAACGCGTTGTGCAAACAGCAGGCGTTAAGCGAGTACTTACCGTACTTGGCATGTGGTAGAAGAAGATTTAAACGGCATTGAATTACCTATGCCTTATTATTCCTACGAATTAATTGTTAATTGTTCCAATAATCCGCTAATCCTGTAAAATACATGAACAATAAAACAATAACAACAGAAGTGACCATTTGGCGTCGAGAGTGGACAGTGGGGGAGAAAAATGAACGCACAAAGAGGGGATCCATAAACAGCCCGGGGTCATCCCCCCCGCCACTCGGCCAATGCAATGTAAATCAGGCCTGGTCTGTCTGTCCCAACGTGCAGGGCACTTTCGTCTACTTCATGATCAATGCACTGTGGCTGGTGGCGACCCTGGCACTGCAGTTCGTGGGAGCCGACCTCTACATCCAGATCCCGAGCACGAAGAACGAGGGGACGGTCATCGACGTGCTGCCCCTCGCCTTCATGTTCCTCATCACCTTCTCCAGCATGCTCATTGTCCAGTTCCTGGCCATGCTGTACCACAGGTGAGGAGGAGGGGAGGGGGTCGACCCATGCGTGGCCATAGGGGGTGTGTGTGCATGCCGACTCAGTGACCAACAACAGTAACGATTATCTGAAATGGTCCTGGACTTCCCCCCTTGTGCCGTACCGGCCTTCATAGGTGCCACTCGCTGACAGCACTTGCCCCAACAGTATCTTAAGGCTATCCAGGAGATCCATGTCTTTGCCTTTATGTGAGTGTGGGCAGTGTGCTTATGACCAGCTCCGGTTTCGCAGCCGAGGTCTCACTCCGAAACAGTCGGGCAGCATTATCTTTTCATCGGCTGTGTAACACTGGGTGGAAACTACTTGGTTTGTCATTCCATGCGAAGCTCCGGATTTTCTTTGACCACATTGATATCTTCCCTTCTTTATTCTTTCGAGAAGGATGTTGAGGTGTCTAAAGTAACATCTTCACCGGTTAGAAACATTCAGGTCACCCTGCCTACAATGCATCCTGGGTTTAACCAGACTGGATTGTGTCAGGAGCTCACAGATTCTTAAAAGATCTAGACACACTCCCATTGGTGAGCTCCTCTCACAAGCGTGGCTGTGTTGGCTGGGTCATGTAGCCCCCATGCCCAGCCACTGCATGGCAAAGCAACTATTATTTGGCAGGATAGATCAGACTAAAGGGCACGGCATGGGCTAGGGAAAAAAAGGAATGATATGGTACAAGAGGATATATAGAGATGAGTGGACTTGCCAATAACTGGTACCAGCGGTCTCAAGATTGGCCACTCCTGAGGAGATGCTACTTGGCAGTTGGAGGCAGTCGCCCACCAGCAATAATGGAGGGCAGAGGAGCGATGCTCGCATCCATAAGCAGAGCACCGGGCAGCTAAACACAACAATTTGGCACAGTAGGGGTCACAGCTGGTGCATTGTCAGTCATCTCAGTCAGTCAACCATTGGCTCCTAGGTCTGTCCCGTTAACTCCTGACATTTTGCCACCGTGGCGCCCCGTGCCCCTCCCCCTTCCCCTCCGTGCCCCCCCCCTCTGCCCCCGTTCAGGTTGTTCACGCTGCTGCACGTGCTCTCCTACGTGGAGTCGTCGTCGTCGGGCCAGCAGTCAAAGAGGGGTGCTGTTGGTCGAGACAACAAAGCATTCGTCAACGATGGAGACGACGATGACGCTCAGCAGCGCCGTCTCAGAGAGATTGTCTTACAGATCCCTGGACCCCCTCCTCACACGCCGCACGTGGGTCCCCTCCCCGCACACAGCACATGGACCCCTTCCACTCACGGCGCACCTGGACCCCCTCCTCACAAGCCGCAAGTGGCCCCCCTCCATGCACGCTGCTCGTGGACCCCCTCCTCGCACGCTGCTCGTGGACCCCCTCCTCGCACGCTGCTCGTGGACCCCCTACTCGCACGCTGCACGTGAATCCCTTCCTCGCATCCTCGCACGCTGCACGTGGACCCCCTACTCGCATGTCATACGTGGACCCATGCACGTCGTGGTTTATCAATGACGGTGCGGTCAGTAAAGGTGCAGCCCTGCAAGATGCTTCCCTTGTTGGAAGAGGTGGGAGTTACCCACGCTTTACCCCACCACCGCATGCGACCTGCCGATCGACCAACTGTGCTGTATCCATTTACGCAGCTGGGTGGACAGAGGCAGCGAGATTTAAGAAGCTTGCAGCGTCGCTCCAAATGCCAGGCCTAAGGATCGACCTCTAGATCGCAAGTGTGGTGACGAGTTAATTGCAGCAGGGCAGCCTCTCATTACAATGGAATGCACTCAAAAGTCCTGCTGTACAACAACGGTGGACATCACTTGTGATATCATCGGCTAAAGTAAATGTAGGGGCTTTGAAGCTGCTCCTGGCCACGGACAGAGAAGTCGCTTCTATGTAGCAGTGGTCAGATGAAGGAAACGTCCTGTTGTTGTTTGTATGTTCAATTTATTTTGCACTGCACTTAGCCAACCATGCTATCGTGGATGTAAACATCACCCACACATAGACTGTCCCGTTAACCATAGAAGTTGATCAAATCACATTATTACGCCTGATTAATTTAGAGTTCGAGCGACCCACATGGGAAATCTTGTTTTGAGAAAGGTTTCTCTACCAAACACAGAAAACGATTCCCCATATCGCTTTAATAGACTTATGGAGCTGTTAGTGAGCACCTAATAACGGCAGGCACAGCACACAAGGTGGGTGGCCAGCACCAAGTCAAACTGCATTACCGCACCATTTTATCATTTGAGGCTGAGTCGACCTAGGGGAGGCCCAGAACCGGTTTAGATAATCACCACTATTGTTGGTGGCCATGAGTGGAAGTGAAACTAGCGTCCCAAGGCTCAAATACTTGTGCAGGGCTATGAACACGAGTTTTATTTCACGTTCACTGATGGTCAGATATATATGCCAACATATATTTATAGATATTTTATAATACTCTTTGGTTCTTTCGGTAAAGTCACGTAGGTATAAAATTAAATAAATCACGACGTTTCTATTGCAACACAAGCAATCATCATCAGGTGGGAAACCCAACAGCAAGAAGTTTTTTCTACTGAAGTGGGAGAGAGATGCCATGGTAAGAGGTTTCTAGGTAAGAACGGGGGGCAGGGCAAGGGGGGGGGAAGAGGGGGTGTGTGGGCTAGGGGGAGGGGATCGTTGCGTGGACGCTAGATTGATATGTATAATGTGGTTTATTTACAGAGATGTAGAGTTACATTGAGACTGTGTGGATAAATAAAACAAGACAGAGAAGAAGCAGTCATACATCCAGAGCACCACGTTCAGATAGTTTCCCCAAAATATTGTATTAGAGATGTGAATCCATAATTTTAATGCTAAGGCAATGTTTCGCTGCTATTTGCCGCTGAGAAGATGTTATCTCCCTCGATCGGTACACAGGAGGTCATGCTGGACCCTGGCGGTGCCTCTGTTATACTTTTGGAGTTGGCGTGTGCTCTCGCTGTGGTGGTCGGAGCTTGGGTTTTTATCCGGGTTCCTTGGTTCAGATGATTAGACTGCTGTTATAAATTCTCACGTGTGGTGATATCAGCTACTGCGATCATCAGCTATCATTACGTGTGACCAGCTCGCCTATGAACAAGAGCTAAGAGCACAGTTGAGTTTAACTGGTAAATAAAACTGTGAATTCCCTTGCACCTT
Organism: Petromyzon marinus; assembly: GCF_048934315.1. Classification (NCBI taxonomy): domain Eukaryota; kingdom Metazoa; phylum Chordata; class Hyperoartia; order Petromyzontiformes; family Petromyzontidae; genus Petromyzon; species Petromyzon marinus. The sequence goes on from NW_027423255.1 coordinate 17,142, forward strand.
CTGAGGACGGTAGTGTCTTGGTCAACAGGTCACTTACCAAACGCTTAACGATCGATCCAAACCTTTTAGGTCCACGCTTCGCTGGGCGCGTATAGTGGTTACGCACACGTAAAGCTCTGTGTTTTTCTGGTGGATGCGTTGTCGGGCTGGTCCCATGGTGTCTGAAACGTGGAACAGCACGAAGGCGTTGGTGGTGAGCGGTAAAACGTGCACTCCTCCCCCATCACCCCCAGATTAATGTAGGTTACACTCCTCTGCTTGACAATAAATCCCAAAGGTTATTTTTAGTTTATAACGTCGCGATTTATAGCTTTTGTTAAACTTGACAAGATTACGTTTTAGTCCATGGCAATGAGAATAGAGTTCGTTTGTAGGAGAACATATTTGCACGATGCTATTTAAGCAAATTAACATACAATGTGGTAACACGGCACGTACTGATTATATGCACTTTATTGCCTATTGTTTTTTACTTTGCACAAATATAGTTTACTGAACTTTTGCAAGCCGTTATCAGTCATGTATTCTCGACTGCTTGCATATAGATAGTGGCGCAGCCCTGCAATGAATCACCCCTCCAGGCGATTGAGACAGCCTGCCACCTACAGATTGCGCAACAGCGCCCCACACGACTTCCAGCCGTTTGAACTCGGTCGTTGGTGTAATTTGCATTCTTATCTGGAGTAAACCAACCTCCAAATCTACATATCGCTGGGTTCACAGTTTAGCGCGCTAATCAATACTGCAGCACTCACTTTAGCATTGCCACATCCAAATAAATAAATGCGTATGCACCAACCGCTTGAAATAATGCCACATCGCATAGTCGTCGTGTCGACAATTAGAGAGGTAGCCAGGTTGCTCAAAGATCAGCGCTGGACTGGTACCATTGAGAAGCTGGGTTCAACCCCGGCTACTGAAACTAAACTTTTATTTTTATTTTACCAGGTAAAGTCCACTAAGATATATACAGCTTTTTTTTAAAATAAGCGACATGGCCACAAATAATAGCTCAACGAAGTGGATCATTAATCACGTGTACATTTGTAGCAGCAGTCAAATACTCTTAACGCACCTTTATTCCAAATATGGAGAACAATCCCAGCGACCACGAAGAGAAAGAGGCATGCAATCTCCAAACAGGCATAGCATACAACAGGCATAGCAGGCGAGGTAGTTAACATCTCCTAGTCACCGTGGCACCCTGCCTGTGACTGGCAGGGCTCTCCCGGTATAGTTAGCTGATGGCCTCAGCCCGGTCACCAACGATTCAAAGACGGATTGTAAAAAAACAAATTAATTGGTATTGGTTCCCACGTGACCACTTGATTTGATTTGCTCTGACGGATGGTGGTGAGTATATCTGAATATTGCCTTTATACTCAAACCATCTAACCCAAAGTAAACAGACAGTCCTCGACTTGCGAGTGTCCAACTTACGAACGCCCGCTTCCATGAAATATATAAAATAAGAAAAATATTGATTTAAAATGCGAACTTGCAATTGCAAACTGAACTGCCGGCTTACGAACCGTTCGAATTTCGAACAGGTCTCAGGAACGAACTAGGTTCGTAACCCGAATACTGCCCAGAAATAACTTCTGCTCAATAGGTTTGTGGTCATATATAATTACTAATTATTGTTAACATGAGGATAGTACATTTGTGTGATGTAGGTGCTGGATGTGGTCATAGCTGGGATCCTATCCTTTTCTATATTTATAGAGCACCTTTGGTCAAGGCACGCTTTCCAACATTTAAAAGCTGTAACAAAAACAAAGTGATTTATATGGCAAGGGCAGTGCAAGGGCCGAGGAATGAGTGTCCCGAACAGAGGACATGTGGCTTCATGCAAGAGATATAGGGAAGGAACGGAACAAAATGGAACGGTAAAAACGGAAGAGGAAGGGGATGGGCTATTAAAAAGAGGTGAGGCCTTCAGAGAGGAATGGAAGAAGGTTATGGAGGTGGCCTGCTTCATGTTCAAGTATCTCTCTATTTACAAAGTTCGATTTTACGATATTTCACGTTCATGCAATTGACAAATTACGTGTTCTAATGCTGTACTGTGCTGTGTGATTGTCACGCGGCCCCCATGGTGTCAGCCAGCGCTGGTCTCAGACCCTCGGTACCCACTATATCTGTTTACTTGCTATGAAGTAGGAGCATTGCTCGAAACGTCGACAATTATATACATGTCCTTTCAATGCATTGTTGTTAACGAGTGTGTTGTAGAGGAGGTTAATTGACCATACTTCACCACGCTGACCAAACCGGGTTGGTGGAGGTAGGTGAATATTGTATAAACGTGGAGAGGAAGGAAAATACGGTACAATATTTGAATTCATACGCACACAGTGGGGAGCACAGGCGTTGCCTCTGCCAGTGATCTCAGTCAACCCACCGCTCCTGGGTCTGTCCCGTGAACTCCTCCTGCACCCAGCTGGCACAGCAGTCAACCCATAGCACCTGGGCCTGTCCTGGGACTCCTACCAGTAGCAAGCCTCCCACACTGCAAGTCGACTCAAAGTGCACTTAGCCTGTGACAAGCGCCGTGGTGCCGTCACCACCACTTAATGGCGGATGGCGGCTGTTGTTAATGCACGGTGGAACAGAGTTCAGCTTCCAATGAGTAGGATGGTACGGTGTATGTGTGTATAAAGCAGCAGCACTGGAGAGACAAAGGTGGCCGGGTGTGGTGGTACCGGGTTTTATCGGTACTTTTTGCTAACAGCACTTGTCCCAACAGCCTCATAGAGGCTATACATGAGTCTTTGTCTTTGCAGTGGTTTGTGCACTGCGCCACGGTCTCTGTGACCTTTATTGCACTGAGGTCCAGGTCGTTATAGGTCCAGCCTTGACGAACGCCTTTCAACGTATTGCATGCTTCTCCAAATTATAAGACGAATCCAAAAACATACATATTTGGCCTCACACAAGACAAAGATCGCCCGTATAGCCTGAACAGACTGTTGGGGAAAGTGCTGTAAGCGAGCACCAATGAAGGCTGACACAGCACACGAGGGTTGGGTGGCCAGAACCACGCCCGGACGCCTTTATCTCTACAGTGGCCATGTTAACACATTACACCGTACCGGGTAATAATGTGAGGCTGAGTCGAAGTTAGGGGAGGCCGTGAGCAGGAATCGAACTCGGGTCACCAAGTTCGTAGCGCCGAGCGCTGCTCTTCACAATAACAAAAAGTCGCCATTCGCCACTAAGTGGTGGTGACGTTACCATGACACTTGTGCCAGGCGATGTGCACTTTGAGGCCACGTGAATTGTCGAAGACCCTCTAACAGTAGGTCACAGGACAGACCCAGGTGCCATGGGTTGACTGAGATGACTGGCAGATGCACCACCTGTGCCTCCTATTGTGCCAACTTCCTGTATTTTTTTCGACCCGGTTATCCGCTCATTGTTGTGAGCGTCGCTCCTCTGCCCTCCGCTGTTGTTGGAGGACGATTGCCTCAAACTTCCCAATAGCGTCTTCTAGGTGCACGTATCCTGGCACTGCACAGTAGCATCCTTAACGAGCCTCCTCGCTCACTCTACACGAAGCTGCGGGTCGTGCTCTTACATGGGACGTCTCCTGGATTATAACTTTTGCTTTAAAATGCACAAGCTAAATGTGCGTCTCAGAATCGGTAGACCGCGGTAGAATGGAGAAGGATGTTGGAGTGGTGGTGCCGCGCCTGGCACATTAAAATAACAACCCGCCGAGCCGAGTTAGATAGCAAGACACGGCTAACATCTGCAGTGGCGAAGTGATGACACCTTGGATGAAGGTGAATCATTCCAAAAGCACGATTAATGATGATCCGTACCTCGAGATTCCTGGCTGGCTGCTGGCTGGGCGCCTCTCCACTCCAACCACAATTACTCCACTGTTAGTGGCTGATGTAGGCCGTTGCTACAGAAACTAGCTGGATAACATAACTGGCTATGCGGGATTATTTGTCGAACAAATGAAATTAAACGGCTTAAACGGAAGTCCGGCAGACGTCTAATAATAGTAATAATTATAATCATTATTAATTGGCATAGATAGCGACACCGAAAAGATGGAAATAACGAATAGAGAAGACTGACCACGGCTCATTTAAAATCGCTCTAACTTTTAAATGTGCTCCTATCAACGTAATTATTTTGCCAAGATGCTTATTTCCTAGATGTGCGTGTATGTATATATATATATATAACCTCAGTCTTTGCGTTTTATTATCAGAATCAGAATCTTTAGTTATCCTGGAGAAATATGATAAGCTATGAAGATATTTTTCAGAGATGTCCAGTAGGGATGGGTCAGAAACTTAAACGATAGGAGTAAGCAAATCACTCAAGATAAATGTATCAATAAATGAAAAACTAAAAAAAGCTATTTAATTTACCAGGTAAGGCCCACTGACTTATTAGCTATTTTCAGAATAGACTTGGCCACAAATGATAGCTCCACAAAGTGGCTTATTGTGTGGACATTGTATTGCAGGCAGACACTACACGCACATTGTTGATTCTGAATGAGGAGGGAAAAACCAGAGGACCCGAAAAAAAATGCACGCGACCACGGGGCGAGAGAGTGAGACATAAACTCAAAATATACTGAAGGTCACGGGACAGACCCAGGGGCCATGGGCTGACTGAATTAGATGACTGGCAGATGTACCACCTGTGCCCCCTACTGTCAACTTAACGCATTACATCCGCCCGGCGCTCCGCTCGATGGAGTCGGGATCTAACCCACGAACCTCGTGCAGATTACTGTTCGTGCTCCGAGCGCAGGAGGACTAAGAGACGAGTCTGAACACGGACAGCTGTCGTTTGCTTGCGTGGCTGAGCTTCGTGACCTGCGAGACGAATCCACAGCCTGCCGCGTGTGTGGTGATTCATAGGTGATTCGTCATCCCACTTGCCAGGCCGTCAGCGCTCCGCAGGGCTGAGGGACCCGCGGGGAGAACGGGATGATGGGGAAATATGGAACCGATTAATTTGTTTTTGTTGCTTTCTTATTTATCCATACGAGTCGCACTGAACCGTGGGGCATTTTTAGCTGCGAAGCAACTGTGTACCGCATAGTAAAGTTTTTTTTGGATTATTTCGCGTAAATATAAATGTGTCGTTAACCCACCACCACCCGACACAGCTAATCAGCAAGGTTTGTCACCTAAACAAAACGTGCCAATTACTATGGGCAGCCACCCCGCTAAGGCGGTCACAGTAGGACGATTGGGATCGGTAAGAGCAGTGTTCTTCATTTCAAGGCCCACGGGCCAATGGCGGCCCCAGGTGGCCTTCAGTGTGACCCCTGACAGCACTTGGATATGAAAACACCCCTTGCAGGTGAGGCGGTGTGGCGGCTCTCAGACTGATGTCATATCGGCTGAAGTAGCCTCCCTCTGAAAATGAGTGAAGAACACTGTTTTTGGATCAGGAGGAGGTGGTGGCAGAACCTTCGAGAAACCTTTGAGAAGGGACATGGACCACAGGGGCCCTGGGTGACTGTGCAACTCGCCCTCTCACCTATACTCACCGTTGTCCTTCACCAACGTGGTTAGGAATGGTCAAAGTCCAACACGCTCCCCACATACCCCCGACCGCGATTGCGGAATTAAACAACGATGAAGCAATTAAGGATTGCCCCTTGCTGTGGCTGAACGCTATCGTGGGATGAATGTCAAGGCAGGTGCGCGGACTTCATCCCAATCGATACACTTTGTGAGCTTTGCAATTGCAGGGATAATCAAATCACGTTCCTCTAATCACCTCGATAAGGCTTCTCACCGAGCCAGGTTGTTTATAAGTCAACATCCCCTTATCCATTCACGTTCACGTGAGACGAATTGAGTTCACATTCTACTGGGGGTATGTGCGTGCACATGTCTGTATGCATTTGGAGCCGCGGAACAGTGAACACGAGTTCGATTTCCGCTCACCTCCAATATCGGGTGACGAATATCTGAACCCGTACTGGGCCTCCCCTATGTCGACTCGGACTAAAACGAGTATCGGGTGCGGTGTGTAAAACATCAGCACTGGTGAGACAAAGGCGGCCGGATGTGGTGTTGCTCGTGCCAGCCTTCACCCATACAACCTTCAACAGTCTGTTGAAGCTTGTATGGGAGAACGTTGTCTTGCGTGTGTCTCTCTCTCTGTCTCCCGCCATATTGTGTGTCTCTCGCGTTATGCTCTCACAATCTGCCTTTAACTTCTCATCAATTCACTGCCGTTCACCAATTTCTGCACGAGTGCCTATCACATCAAAATCCGAATATTTATGTATATTGCAGGAGGAATCCGATGAGCTATGAAGCTCTTTTTCACAGATGTCCATTAGGGGTAGGTCAAAGCGTTACATCAACAAACAATACAAAACACGATAGGAGTGCAAAGTATAGGAAAGGTAAACAAATCACTACAAAAAAATTGAAAGGAAAATAAACAATATTTAATTTACCAGGTAAAGCCCATTGAAGTATTAGCTTCTTTTTTCAGAAGCAACCTGGCCACAAATTATAGCTTCACGAAGTTGGCTTATCATGTGGAAATGAAAAGCAGCCAAATGTATAGCAGCCAAATTATCTTAATAATCTAAACGCATGTTTAAATATCCATCCCCATGCGCTTCTGCCACCGTCTGAAACGTTTTTCCTTCCGATATTATGAAGCCACTGAAGCTATGCACTTTTAAATCATAAATTAGATTAAAATCGAATTTCTTTAGAACGGCTTTTTTTCCTTTGCCAGTACCAAAATATGAGAATAGGTTTTCCCCTTTATCTGGCAACAAAACAAGTGTTAAGATTTTGATTTAAAGCTTTCGTGACTGCAGGGATTAATATTCTTGGTTCTTTCGGTAAAGTCACGTAGAAGGGAAACAATAAAAGAATAAAAATATAAAACAATCATCATGATGATAATTGCTTGTGTTACAGTCGAAACGTCTTGAGAATTTTATTGTTTTATATTTTTATAATTTGATTGTTTCCCTTCTACGTGACTTTACCGAAAGAACCAAGAATATGAATGCCTGCAGTCACGAAAGCTTTAAATCAAAAAGAATATAGGTGTTAAGATGTTAAAACACCAAAGTGAAACCTTTAACAAGGAATCTTGTCTGCATTAACACTGTTTGAGACTAGGCTCCAAAAAAGCTGTCTCTGGTGTGGACCAACCAGTTTCAAAGACAATGCATATAATATATTCTTGGTTCTTTCGGTAGTTTGTTGTCCTTCCCCCGCACCTCCGATTAGCACGGTTGGCTACGTACGGTGCCAAAGAAGATCAACAAACACCTAATTATGTTGTATATTTCCCAATATTTTTAAGTCTTGCTGTTAAAATCTATCTTTTTAAAGGGCTGCCCTTGTCAGCATCGCCTATGATCGTTGTATTTCACCTGCTCTGAATAAAGATGCCATCTGTGAATGTTTCACCTGAGCCGAGTCACAATTCCCACTCTGTGTTTATTATGTTTCACAGAGATGGCCTTGAGGCAGGGAAACACCATTTCCTTTTACATTGCTAGATACATCACCCCAAAGGAGTCCCGGCGGCGATGCTGCTATCGGGCGCACAGTCACAGAGTGGGAACTCCTCAGCAGGCGATGAGTCACGAGGAGCATCTTGATGAGCACGACCCTTGCTCTGCAGAGGGACGGTCTTCTTGCTGAAATAGCCTCACGCAGTGGGTTCGTGATGTTGATGGATACCGGTCTGCCCTGCAATAAACATTACCACGATGACTGTGTCCATATGTAACATCGTACATATGAGAGAGAACCGGGTGGTGGCGGCTTCGCACGTCCCCGGTAATCCAGCACTATAGAGGCAGCAGGGAGGGTTGGTGGATCACCCACAGATGTCGTGAAACTCCCTTCCCGTGGGCTTCGAGGAAGTGCCTTACCCTGGCTCGTCAGGAGAGGGCGATACATCAAGTGGACTAATCGCCATCTGTTTCAATCTGAACCGGGATTGAACGTTGCCTCGTGCAACACGTGGGTTTTCACCAGGTTATTGGGTTTGCTCCCACTTGCGTATAATGATAAACACAGCTGATCATTTATTGGCTATGAACAACTTAAAATAAAAACTCAATGTAGCATCAGCAAGCCCCTCCTTAAAATGAGTCTTTCCACTCAATGTGGCTTTCCTGGATATAAGTAAATATTGATTACGAGGAAATTTAAAGTGGATTAACTGCTAATTCCTGTGGATTACGAGCTAATTGTAGATGAGTATTATTAGTAGTGTAATGCTTTGTGCTGACTGTTATTAAACCACTGTTGTCTGCACTCCTTCAATGGAGGAGGAATAACACTACACAAATTCTCTCCTGCAGTCCTCTCGTGGCTAGCAGACCTTGACATTGGCATCCAGTTCCTGAGCTCCCGAGCCGATTGCTGCCATATGCAAGAGTAGACGAGAATCAGATTCGCGTGATGACTCATCACCTGTTCTGGTTGCCTCGCTGTGCCCTGTGCACCCGATAGGAGCATTGTCGGGACTAATCTAACTGACTCACTATTTTTTTATTTTACCTGGTAAGTCCCATTAAGCTGTACAGCTCTTTTTATAAATGAGCTGACCACAAATTATAGCACAACGAAGTAACTTATCACGTGCGAATTTATAGCAGCCAAATACTCTAAAGGCATATTGATTCTAAATGTGGAGGGAAAAATTGGAGGACCCGGAGAAAAATCCACTCGACCACAGGGAGAAAGACATGCAAACTCCAAATATGCAGCAGGCGTCACAGTCGGGATCAAACCCACGGTCTTCTGTATACCAATCGAGGGAGTTAACATCTTGTCACCGTGGCCCCCCTCAGGTAAATCTCAGTTTCTCGCATTACGAGGAGGCACGACGATTTCACGGCCTTGACGGTATTTTTTTCATATAAATACATTTTGTGGTGAAATTAGTTCAGAATCAGAATCTTTATTTATCCTGGAGAAATCCGATGAGCTCTCAAGCTCTTTTTCAAAGGTGTCCCAAAGGGGCCAGTCAAAAAGTTACAACAATGCAAAAACACGAATAGGAGTGCAAAGTAGAGAAAAGGTAAGCAAAGCACCAAGAATGAATATATAACATAGATAAAGTGTACAAGGTCATATTTCAAAAGTATATAAATTTCCAAGCTCGGTTTAAACAACAGCAAGGAAAGTGCCAGACGTTGCACATTAAAATGTAACTTTACATTGTAAGAAGAAAAAGACCACGCGCCTTGACAAAGGAATTAGCATATAATTTAGCATTGAAATGGCTCATTGAAATAGCTAAGATAAAGTATACACATCCGCAGAGGTACCCCTTGACAAAGGAATTAGCGCTGGAGTGGAAGAAGCCACGCTTAGATCACGACCTTTAAGCTGTGTGAGAAGAAAAAGGACAAGTGCCTTGACAAAGGAATTACCATATAATTTAGCATTGAAATGGCTCATTAAAATAGCTAAATTAAAGTATACACATCCGCAGAGGTACCCTTTGACAAAGGGATTAGCATTGAATTTAGCATTGAAATAGCTGAGTGATTAGCTTGTAACTGCTCGCAGAAATAGCTATGTTAAATTTAGAGCATATACGTTCACCGAGGCACCTAGTACTCATCAAACAGGAGAATTTAGCGAAACACAACCACGCTCAGACATCGGACCTGTGTGCGAGCAAACAAGGTGTTCTGACAAAGAAATTAGCATAAAAAGTTAGCATTTGATTGGCGGATTTTAGGAAAGAGGTGGTGTACGTGCCGGTGGACTCGCAGTTTGGCGCGGGGGGGGGGGGAGGGGGGAGGGGGGAGTTTACCTATTGATGGTGTGAAAAGGGGGATTTTATAAGAGCTGCGAAAGTTTGGGGTACCACTACTTGAAAACTATACTGTACCATTGAAATTAGTTTAATGTTTAGTTCGATTTAGAACATCTTTCCAATGGTTGCTTAATTTGAAACCATCCTCTCGGTTGAAATTGTGTCTGTGTTTGTAGATCTGAATTGCTTCATGAACAAATCTCTGATAAAAGCCCGTGGGTTTGCAAAGAACCTTGGTATCGGAGAAAATTATATCGTGATCCCCCACAGCATTGTAACAGTGATCAGCCACGGCAGAAGAATTATTTTGCCGTGTTTCAAATATGATTTGTGCTCGCGAATTCGGTCAGAGACATGTCGCTTTGTCTCACCGATGTAGCAATCACCGCAGGTACAACTCAATTTGTAAACCCCGGGGTACTGTAAATCAGGAATGACATCCTTCACAGATGGGATCAGATCACGAATTTTGTGTACTGTATTGAACCGGACCTGGATCTTGTGTTTGTTTAGAATTTTGGAAATATTTTTAGTAACACCTGCTATATATGGAAGTGTGATGGCTTTCACCAGAGTATCAAGTGGTTGTTTCTGTATGGAGGGAGAGACAGCTTGGCGGATGGTACGGTTAGAGTAACCATTCCTTTTGAGGGCCAGGTGTATATGTTTTAATTCACTGGTCAGGTGGTGTTGGTCCGAAATGCAATGAGCCCTATGGTATAAAGTTTTGATGAGAGAATTATTTTGGGCTGGGTGGTGGTGGGAATCAGGTTTCAAGTAGGAATCTGTGTGGGTGGGTTTCCTGTAGACAGAATGCCCCAATGAGCCATCAGGTCTCCTCTCAAACAGAACATCTAAGAATGGTAGCTTGCCATCTTTCTCCAGTTCCATGGTGAATTTGATGGCGGGATGTCTGGAACTGATGTGGTGTAGGAAAAGGTTCAGAGCTGGGAGGCCATGTGGCCAAATGACGAAAGTGTCATCCACATATCTCTTTCACAGGGAAGGTCTGAGGGTGGAAGTCTGGATAGCGTCTGATTCAAATTTCTCCATGAAAATATATTGAAATAATTGAAAATTTGGTCCAACATGGACTAGACCCCGACACACCTGCACTGGTTAGGCACTGCCTCAACAATACCTACTTTATTTGGAAGGGCTCCTTCTACAAACAAAATGAGGGTACCCCATGGGATCCCCCTTATCACCAGTGATAGCCAATATTTTCATGGAGAAATTTGAATCAGACGCTATCCAGACTTCCACCCTCAGACCTTCCCTGTGGAAGAGATATGTGGATGACACTTTCGTCATTTGGCCACATGGCCTCCCAGCTCTGAACCTTTTCCTACACCACATCAATTCCAGACATCCCGCCATCAAATTCACCATGGAAGTGAAGAAAGATGGCAAGCTACCATTCTTAGATGTTCTGTTTGAGAGTAGACCTGATGGCTCATTGGGGCATTCTGTCTACAGGAAACCCACCCACACAGATTCCTACTTGAAACCTGATTCCCACCACCACCCAGCCCAAAATAATTATCTCATCAAAACTTTATACCATAGGGCTCATTGCATTTCGGACCAACACCACCTGACCAGTGAATTGAAACATGTACACCTGGCCCTCAAAAGGAATGGTTACTCTGACCGTACCATCCGCCAAGCTGTCTCTCCCTCCATACAGAAACAACCACTTGATACTCCGGTCAAAACCATCACACTTCCATATATAGCAGGCGTTACTAAAAAGATTTCCAAAATTCTAAACAAACACAAGATCCAGGTCCGGTTAAATACAGTACACAAAATTCGTGATCTGATCCCATCCGTGAAGGATGTCATTCCTGATTTACAGTACCCCGGGTTTACAAATTGAGTTGTACCTGCGGTGATTGCTACATCGGTGAGACAAAGCGACATGCCTCTGACCAAATTCGCGAGCACAAATCAGATTTGAAACACGGCAAAACGAATTCTTCTGCCGTGGCTGATCAATGTTACAACGCTGTGGGGGATCACGATATAATTTTCTCCGATACCAAGGTTATTTGCAAACCCACGGGCTTTTATCAGAGATTTGTTCATGAAGAAATTCAGATCTACAAACGCAGACACAATTTCAACCGAGAGGATGGTTTCAAATTAAGCATCCATTGGAAAGATGTTCTAAATCGAACTAAACATTAAACTAATTTCAATGGTACAGTATATTTTTCAAGTAGTGGTACCCCAAACTTTCGCAGCTCTTATAAATTCCCCCTTTTCACACCGTCAATAGGTAAACTCCCCCCTCCCCCCTTCCCCCCCCCCCCCCCCCCCGCGCAAAACTGCGAGTCCACCGGCACGTACACCACCTCTTTCCTAAAATCCGACAATCAAATGCTAATTTTTATGCTAATTTCTTTGTCAGAACACCTTGTTTGCTCGCACACAGGTCCGATGTCTGAGCGTGGTTGTGTTTCGCTAAATTCTCCTGTTTGATGAGTACTAGGTGCCTCGGTGAACGTATATGCTCTAACTTTAACGTAGCTATTTCTGTGACCAGTTACAAGCTAATCACTCAGCCATTTCAATGCTAAATTCGATGCTAATTCCTTTGTCAAGGGGTACCTCTGCGGATGTGTATACTTTAACTTAGCTATTTCAATGAGCCATTTCAATGCTAAATTATATGCCAATTCCTTTGTCAAGGCACTTGGCCTTTTCCTTCTCACACAGCTTAAAGATCGCGATCTAAGCGTGGCTTCTTCCACTCCAACGCTAATTCCTTTGTCAAGGGGTACCTCTGCGGATGTGTATACTTTAACTTAGCTATTTCAATGAGCCATTTCAATGTTAAATTATATGCTAATTCCTTTGTCAAGGCACGTGGTCTTTTTCTTCTCACACAGCTTAAAGGTCGTGATCTAAGCGTGGCTTCTTCCACTCCAGCGCTGTCCTCCAGACAGTCTCGTCCCTTCACCTGATGAAGGCCGCTTGTGTCGTGGCCGAAACGTCGTGATTTTTTGTTATTTTATTTTCACCTACGTGACTTTACCCAATAGAACCAAAGAGTATGGATCCTAGCAATCACGAAAGCTTTAAATCTAGAATTTACATTGTAACTTTTAAGTCTATAGTTATAGATTGAACAAAGATAATGACTTTTTACTGGAATGGGGAATGCAGCAGCAGTTACACCCGAGGCAGCAATGAGAGGCGCACCGGCAATCTCGTCAATCCGCTGCTGGATCCAATGCTCGCTTAGTGACGAGCAAGAGAGCGCAACGCTAACGTCAGTGGTGAGTACTTGAACGGCCGGTCCCTGAGGCACCGACCCCTTTACCGAACCGTGGCAAAGTAAAGAACACAGTAACACTCATGGAGAGAGGGCTTTATCCGGAATGGCATCTACAAAGAGGCTACGAATTCTCCGATTGATGTTCACAGGTGTGCGTTGTACCGCGTGTGGGGAGCGGTGGCACATCGGTTATCGAGCCGATGCTCTGAATGGATGGCATTGCTGATAGAATGTCACTTTGCTGACTTCTCTGTATCTTGTTTTATTCATCCATATAGTCTCAATTTAACTCTGCATCTCTGTAAATGAACAACATTATTAATATTTATCAATATATATAGGCATACATATGGCCATAAATTAACATGGACTAAAACTCATATTCATTTGAAAATAGTGTATTTTGCGCTAAGATCCTGGCGACCCGAGTTCGATTATGTGAACCGGTCCTGGGCCTCTTCTAGGTCGACTCAGCCTCAAATGAGTACCTGGTGCGATGTGTAAACATCGCCACTCGGGAGAGACAAAGGCGGCCGGGGGTGGTGCTGGCCACCCAACCCCACGTGCCGTGCTGGCCTTCATAGGCGGTGCTCCGTAACAGCACTTGCCCCAACGGTCTGTTAAGCCTACGCGGGGGATCTTTTATTTGTTGTACCGCATGAATGTTGCGCCCCACGTGCCTGGAGCGAGCGAGCTTCCTGAGGAACTGGGCAGGCGAAACGTCGCGCATTGGCACGATGCGCCACGCGTTTTCCAACCCGAGAGCTCATCAGATAGTCGTGCAGCTACCAAACACACTGATTGCATGCCAGGCTAGGTGTTCCCTCGACTTAAACATCTTACAATCCAGTCTCACATCGCCTTGATGCAAGAAGACATCTAAAGTGGGCCCTGGTCATTCATAAAACCCGTATTGGCAAATCTGTGTTGCACTTAGCTAATTCATTAACCCAAGAAACATAAGACGTGCATCAAATTTCCATTTAACTCTTCCTCAAACAAAAATATGAATAGGTGACCAAGCCTTTGACGTTGCAGACTATAACTGTTGTACATTTAACTAATTTTGCATAGTACGGAGCCAAACGTTATAATCGGAGTTGTTGGACACAAAATAAATTGCAGATGTGATTTGTATCCTTGATCCTTGCCCCTCATGCATCGATAGTTCAATGTTCATGTGCAGTGTGTTGTTGTTTTGGTGAAGTCTGGGACTATTCTTCTTTGGTTCTTTCGGTAAAGTCACGTAGAATGAGAATAAAATAATAAATTGATAAAATACAATAACACAATAATATTCTCACGACGTTTCGGCCACAACACATCGGCCTTCTGATGAGAATATTATTGCGTCATTTTATTTTGTCAATTTATTATTTTATTCTCATTCTACGTGACTTTACCGAAAGAACCAAAGAAGATGAATCATTGCAGTCATGAAAGCTTTAAATCGAAATCTGGGACTATTGTTTTTTGTTTTGCTGCCTTGCCCCAAGAATGCATTCAGTGTTGCAAATTTGGACTTCATAATTTGTTTGGTTATGTATTTATGTTTTGTGACTTTCTTACCTTTTCTCTATTTTGCACGATTTTCCTTAAGACCAAAACAGGTGAATTTATACACAATGCTTGCTGCCGCCTGATGATGCTAGTTCTGAGCGTTGCTCCTCCAACCTCTGCTGTTGTTAGAGGGTGACGGCCTCCAACTGCCCAATAGACTCACAGTGCACCTACCCTGGCACTGCCCAGTAGCGTCCTTCACGAGCCTGCTCCTCTGCCTCCTCTACAGAGGCGGACCTATGCTGTGTAGCAAACAAAGACAAAGATCCCCGCTGAAGCCTTAACAGCACCATTCCCAGCCGCCTTTGTCTCCTCAGTGGCGAAGCTTACTACAAACCGCACTAGGTACTCATTTAAGGCTAAGTCGACCAAGGGGAGGCCCGGGACCGGTTCAGATAACCATCGCAGGTGTTGACCGTGAACGGGAATCGAACCTGGATTGCCGGGTTTGTATCACAGCACGTTAACCATAGCACTACCGCAACCTGAAATGTGCAGCACCGTAGGCTGTAATGTATGAATTGTTTATCCTGACGCAAACATGAGGATATAATCTGTTAGCGGAGATTAGAGTATGTAGTCTTCCATATTCAACGCGCCCCTGTGTTACAACTTGCCCAATAATCTAACGGAGATAGACCCCACATCGAAGTTCTGTGTGGAAGCCACTGTCCCCGCAATATCCCCATGCACCCGCGCAATGCAATAATCCACGAGCTTACATTCCAACGTTCAAAGTCCGCTCTATTTGTCCTCCACGGGGATTTCTAGATTTTCTCAACTCATCCCCCATTTCAAGACGAGAGTCTGTGTAATATCGGCAGTTCACCAACACTGATTCAAGGGAGCCCGATGCTGCTGACGAGGCACCATACGTCGTAAGCGGTCAAGACGTTTTGGTGTCTTCATTTATTAAGGAGCATAAACCATGGCTTAAAGCTTTCGTGACTGCAGGAATCCATACTTTTTGGTTATTTCGGTAAAAGTTACGTAGGTATGGCCCGCTGGTTCTTCAGTTCCATTGCTGGATTATTTTTTTCTGTCTGAGAATGACCGATTGTGTTGCAATCGAAACGTCGTGATATATAATTTTTATTTTTTTATTTTTATACCTACGTTCCTTTTCGAAAGAACCAAAGAGTATCTTTTGGTAAAGTCACGCAGAACAAAATTATAAAACAAAAAACTATGACGTTTCGATCGCAACATAAGCAATCGTCATCAGGAGGAAAAAGGAGGGGGAAAGCTGCTGAGGCAGACTTTTTATAGGTTTGAAATGGGTGTAGCCCAAGGGTCACAAACAAAGTGGGCGGGGCTAGTGATGTTAAATGAGAAATTTGCATGTTAATGTAAGATGGGAGGGCGACTTCCACGCCGAGGGCACAGAGGTGGCTATTGTAATGTGAGAGATTAGCATGTTAATGTAAGATTGCAAAGCCGCCGCGATGTCGAGGACGTGAGCGATGGTGGCTGTGTTAGTGTGAGACATTTAACCTATTAATGTAAAATCAGAAAGTCGAAAATAACAACTAACATCGGAAGGTAGGATGGAAACATCACAGCCAGTTATGACTTGAACTGGTTAATACCGTCCTTCAAATGATTGCTCAGTTTGTACCCATATTCTCGGTTGAAATTGTGTCTGTGTCTATATATCTGGATGGCTTCATGAACGAATCTTTGGTGATAGCCGGTGGGTTTGCAAAGTACTTTCGTTTTGGATAAATCAATTTCGTGTGAGCTCATCGCATTTAAACAGTGATCAGCCACAGCCGAGGTATTGGTCCTACCATGTTTCAGATCTGCCTTATGTTCCCGAACACGGTCCAAGACATGTCGCTTAGTTTCCCCAATGTAACTACTGCCACAGACACAGCTTAGTTTGTAGACGCCGGGGTATTGCATGTCAGAGATCACATCCTTCGCAGATTATGAATGATTTTGGAAATATTTTTGGTGACCCCTGCTATGTATGGCAAGGTGACGGTATTGATTGGGTCCTCAGATGGTTCTTTCTCAGCGGTTGGGGTGATAGCTTTAAGCATTGTGTAGTCTGAATATCCATTCATCTTGAGAGCTTGGTGTACGTGTTCCAGTTCACTGGTTAGGAGATGATGGTCGGAAATACATCGAGCTCTATGGTGTAGAGTTTTGATGAGGGAATTCTTCTGGGATGGATGGTGGTGGGAGTCAGGTTTTAGGTAGGCATCCATATGGGTGGCTTTCCTGTAGACAGTGTCCCATTGAGCCATCTGGTCTCTTTTCGATTAAAACATCCAAGAATGGTAACTTGCCATCCTTTTCCACCTCCATGGTGAATTTGATGGCTGGGTGTATGGAATTGGTTGAGGAACTGGTTCAGAGCTGGTCGGTCACATGGCCAGATGACGAACATGTCATCTGCGTACCTCTTCCACAAGGACGGACATACAGTGCATGCCTGTATGGCATCTGTCACAAATTTTTCCGTGAAAACATCAGCTACAACAAAGTTCGAGGTTGACACGATTGTTATCATTCAGAGTAACAGTCCAATTTCCGACAGCCTAAAATCGGTTCTAGCCAAAGGGTTGAATTTTGCAGTCACCCCTAAACACATCCCAGTTGATGATATCATTGCCCAGGTCTAAGGAGACCTTAAGGGTTTGGGACATATTACTGCAGACGTGGCAAGATCGGAAATCGCTGCAATCCTTAAAAACGCTAAGTCACCTACTAGCAACATCGGTAAGGATGAGCACTTTGAGCTTTCTCAATTCAAAAAGATAGAGCACATCGTAATTCTCTCAGCTGACAAGGGCAATCCCACAGACATCATGGACAAAACCACATACAAGAACAAAATTCAGGACCTACTTAATGATGGTAGCTATACAAAAATCAATAGAGATCCCACCAACTGCCTCGTTAAAAAAAATAATATCATCACTGATTCGACATCTTTAATCGAACCAACCAAGCGGTTTTCCTTAAAACCCTCTGCTGCTAGATCACCCAGATTGTGAACGATTCGTTCATGAAGCCATCCAGGTAAAGTGGTACCTCGGTATACGTCGTTAATTCGTTCCAGAAGGTAATTTAGACACTAATTACTAAAATGCATACAGAAGCAACGTGACCGCGTTGCTGCCAGCTGCGCTGGTCACGTGGCATGCCTCAACCACGCACGCGCGCGCGCGCCTCGACCCGGGGCTTCACCCTCCATGGGGGCAGCCCCCCACGCCCCCCGCCCCTCTCCCCAACGCTGCCCCCGCCCCTCTCCCCCCGCTCCTCTCCCCCACGCCCCCCGCTCCTATCTGCCACGCCCCCTGCCCATCTCCCCCATGCCCCCCGCTCCTCTCCCCCACGTCCCCCGCCTCTCTCCCCTCTCCCCCACGCCATCCCGCCCCTCTCGCTTTGTTTCAGTCGTGAACGGGGCATACGCGGGTACTGTACGCGGTGACTCATCCCGACCCATACAAGTTCTAGCAAGCGCGTCGTATCCCAAGCAAGACGTCGTATCCCAAGACATTTTTTCTCGTAAAAACACGATATATACCAATTTCGACGTATTCCAAAGCGGTCGTATACCGAGGTACCACTGTATATAGACACAGACACAATTTCAACCGAGAAAATGGGTAGACTGACTAATCATTGGAAGGACGTTATTAACCAGTTTATGTCATAACTGGCCGTGATGTTTCCATCCTACCTTCCGATGTTAGTTGTTATTTTCGACTCTCTGATTTTACTTTAACAGGTTAAATGTCTCACACTAACACAGACACAGTCGCTCGCGTCCTCGTCGTGGCGGCGGCTCTGCGATCTTACATTGACATGCTAATCTCTCACATTACAATAGCCACCTCTGCACCCTTGGCGTGGAAGTCGCCCTCCGATCTTACAATAACATGCAAATTTCTCACTTTAACATCACTAGCCCCGCCCACTTCTTTATGACCCTTGGGCTACATCAGCAGGAAACGACCACAGTCAGCATGCAATGCTGTAGTAATAGCAGGATACCACCACAGTCAGCATGCAATGCTGTAGTCATAGCAGGATACCACCACAGTTAGCATCGCAATGCTGTAGTCATATCAGGATACCACCACAGTCAGGATGCAATGCTGTAATCATAGCAGGATACCACCACAGTCAGTATGCAATGCTGTAGTCATAGCAGGATATCACCATAGTCAGCATGCACTGCTATAGTCATAGCAGGATACAACCACAGTCAGAATGCAATGCTGAAGTCATAGCAGGATACCACTGCAGTCAGTATGCAATGCTGTAGTCATAGCAGGATACCACCACAGTCAGCATGCAATGCTGTAGTCATATCAGGATACCACCACAGTCAGGATGCAATGCTGTAATCATAGCAGGATACCACCACAGTCAGTATGCAATGCTGTAGTCATAGCAGGATATCACCATAGTCAGCATGCACTGCTATAGTCATAGCAGGATACAACCACAGTCAGAATGCAATGCTGAAGTCATAGCAGGATACCACTGCAGTCAGTATGCAATGCTGTAGTCATAGCAGGATACCACCACAGTCAGCATGCAATGCTGTAGTCATAGCAGGATACCACCACAGTCAGCATGCAATGCTGTAGTCATAGCAGGATACCACCACAGTCAGCATGCAATGCTCTAGTCATAGCAGGATACAACCACAGTCAGCATGCAATGCTTTAGTCATAGCAGGATACCACCGCAGTCAGTATGCAATGCTGAAGTCATAGCAGGATACCACTGCAGTCAGTATGCAATGCTGTAGTCATAGCAGGATACCACCACAGTCAGCATGCAATGCTGTAGTCATAGCAGGATACCACCACAGTCAGTATGCAATGCTGTAGTCATAGCAGGATACCACCACAGTCAGCATGCAATGCTGTAGTCATAGCAGGATACAACCACAGTCAGCATGCAATGCTGTAGTCATAGCAGGATACCACCGCAGTCAGTATGCAATGCTGATGTCATAGCAGGATACCACTGCAGTCAGTATGCAATGCTGTAGTCATAGCAGGATACCACCACAGTCAGCATGCAATGCTGTAGTCATAGCAGGATACCACCACAGTCAGCATGAAATGCTGTAGTCATAGCAAGATACCACTACAGTGAGCATGCACTGCTATAGTCATAGCAGGATACAACCACAGTCAGCATGCAATGCTCTAGTTATAGCAGGATACCACCGCAGTCAGTATGCAATGCTGTAGTCATAGCAGGATACCACCGCAGTCAGTATGCAATGCTGTAGTCATAGCAGGATACCACCGCAGTCAGTATGCAATGCTCTAGTCATAGCAGCATTCCACCGCAGTCAGTATGCAATGCTGTAGTCATTGCAGGATACCACCGCAGTCAGTATGCAATGCTCTAGTCATAGCAGGATACCACCACCATCAGTATACAATGCTGAAGTCATAGCAGGATACCACCGCAGTCAGTATGCAATGCTGTAGTCATAGCAGGATACCACCGCAGTCAGTATGCAATGCTCTAGTCATAGCAGGATACCACCGCAGTCAGTATGCAATGCTGTAGTCATAGCAGGATACCACCGCAGTCAGTATGCAATGCTCTAGTCATAGCAGGATACCACCACCATCAGTATGCAATGCTGTAGTCATAGCAGGATACCACTGCAGTCAGTATGCAATGCTGTAGTCATAGCAGGATACCACCACAGTGAGCATGCACTGCTATAGTCATAGCAGGATACCACCACAGTCAGCATGCAATGCTGTAGTCATAGCAGGATACCACCACAGTCAGCATGTAATGCTGTAGTCATAGCAGGATACCACCACAGTCAGCATACAATGCTGTAGTCATAGCAGGATACCACCACAGTCAGCATGCAATGCTTGAGTCATAGCAGGAAACGACCACAGTCAGCATGCAATGCTGTAGTAATAGCAGGATACCACCACAGTCAGCATGCAATGCTGTAGTCATAGCAGGATACCACCACAGTTAGCATCGCAATGCTGTAGTCATAGCAGGATACCACCACAGTCAGGATGCAATGCTGTAATCATAGCAGGATACCACCACAGTCAGTATGCAATGCTGTAGTCATAGCAGGATATCACCATAGTCAGCATGCACTGCTATAGTCATAGCAGGATACAACCACAGTCAGAATGCAATGCTGAAGTCATAGCAGGATACCACTGCAGTCAGTATGCAATGCTGTAGTCATAGCAGGATACCACCACAGTCAGCTTGCAATGCTGTAGTCATAGCAGGATACCACCACAGTCAGCATGCAATGCTGTAGTCATAGCAGGATACCATCACAGTCAGCATGCAATGCTCTAGTCATAGCAGGATACAACCACAGTCAGCATGCAATGCTTTAGTCATAGCAGGATACCACCGCAGTCAGTATGCAATGCTGAAGTCATAGCAGGATACCACTGCAGTCAGTATGCAATGCTGTAGTCATAGCAGGATACCACCGCAGTCAGTATGCAATGCTGTAGTCATTGCAGGATACCACCGCAGTCAGTATGCAATGCTCTAGTCATAGCAGGATACCACCACCATCAGTATGCAATGCTGAAGTCATAGCAGGATACCACCGCAATCAGTATGCAATGCTGTAGTCATAGCAGGATACCACCGCAGTCAGTATGCAATGCTCTAGTCATAGCAGGATACCACCGCAGTCAGTATGCAATGCTGTAGTCATAGCAGGATACCACCGCAGTCAGTATGCAATGCTCTAGTCATAGCAGGATACCACCACCATCAGTATGCAATGCTGTAGTCATAGCAGGATACCACTGCAGTCAGTATGCAATGCTGTAGTCATAGCAGGATACCACCACAGTGAGCATGCACTGCTATAGTCATAGCAGGATACCACCACAGTCAGCATGCAATGCTGTAGTCATAGCAGGATACCACCACAGTCAGCATGCAATGCTGTAGTCATAGCAGGATACCACCACAGTTAGCATCGCAATGCTGTAGTCATAGCAGGATACCACCACAGTCAGGATGCAATGCTGTAATCATAGCAGGATACCACCACAGTCAGTATACAATGCTGTAGTCATAGCAGGATATCACCATAGTCAGCATGCACTGCTATAGTCATAGCAGGATACAACCACAGTCAGAATGCAATGCTGAAGTCATAGCAGGATACCACTGCAGTCAGTATGCAATGCTGTAGTCATAGCAGGATACCACCACAGTCAGCTTGCAATGCTGTAGTCATAGCAGGATACCACCACAGTCAGCATGCAATGCTGTAGTCATAGCAGGATACCACCACAGTCAGCATGCAATGCTCTAGTCATAGCAGGATACAACCACAGTCAGCATGCAATGCTTTAGTCATAGCAGGATACCACCGCAGTCAGTATGCAATGCTGAAGTCATAGCAGGATACCACTGCAGTCAGTATGCAATGCTGTAGTCATAGCAGGATACCACCGCAGTCAGTATGCAATGCTGTAGTCATTGCAGGATACCACCGCAGTCAGTATGCAATGCTCTAGTCATAGCAGGATACCACCACCATCAGTATGCAATGCTGAAGTCATAGCAGGATACCACCGCAGTCAGTATGCAATGCTGTAGTCATAGCAGGATACCACCGCAGTCAGTATGCAATGCTCTAGTCATAGCAGGATACCACCGCAGTCAGTATGCAATGCTGTAGTCATAGCAGGATACCACCGCAGTCAGTATGCAATGCTCTAGTCATAGCAGGATACCACCACCATCAGTATGCAATGCTGTAGTCATAGCAGGATAACACTGCAGTCAGTATGCAATGCTGTAGTCATAGCAGGATACCACCACAGTGAGCATGCACTGCTATAGTCATAGCAGGATACCACCACAGTCAGCATGCAATGCTGTAGTCATAGCAGGATACCACCACAGTCAGCATGTAATGCTGTAGTCATAGCAGGATACCACCACAGTCAGCATACAATGCTGTAGTCATAGCAGGATACCACCACAGTCAGCATGCAATGCTTGAGTCATAGCAGGAAACGACCACAGTCAGCATGCAATGCTGTAGTCATAGCAGGATATCACCACAGTCAGCATCACAATGCTGTAGTCATAGCAGGATATCACCATAGTCAGCATGCACTGCTATAGTCATAGCAGGATACAACCACAGTCAGAATGCAATGCTGAAGTCATAGCAGGAAACCACTGCAGTCAGTATGCAATGCTGTAGTCATAGCAGGATACCACCACAGTCAGCATGCAATGCTGTAGTCATAGCAGGATACCACCACAGTCAGCATGCAATGCTGTAGTCATAGCAGGATACCACCACAGTCAGCATGCAATGCTCTAGTCATAGCAGGATACAACCACAGTCAGCATGCAATGATTTAGTCATAGCAGGATACCACCGCAGTCAGTATGCAATGCTGAAGTCATAGCAGGATACCACTGCAGTCAGTATGCAATGCTGTAGTCATAGCAGGATACCACCACAGTCAGCATGCAATGCTGTAGTCATAGCAGGATACCACCACAGTCAGTATGCAATGCTGTAGTCATAGCAGGATACCACCACAGTCAGCATGCAATGCTGTAGTCATAGCAGGATACAACCACAGTCAGCATGCAATGCTGTAGTCATAGCAGGATACCACCGCAGTCAGTATGCAATGCTGATGTCATAGCAGGATACCACTGCAGTCAGTATGCAATGCTGTAGTCATAGCAGGATACCACCACAGTCAGCATGCAATGCTGTAGTCATAGCAGGATACCACCACAGTCAGCATGAAATGCTGTAGTCATAGCAAGATACCACTACAGTGAGCATGCACTGCTATAGTCATAGCAGGATACAACCACAGTCAGCATGCAATGCTCTAGTTATAGCAGGATACCACCGCAGTCAGTATGCAATGCTGTAGTCATAGCAGGATACCACCGCAGTCAGTATGCAATGCTGTAGTCATAGCAGGATACCACCGCAGTCAGTATGCAATGCTCTAGTCATAGCAGCATACCACCGCAGTCAGTATGCAATGCTGTAGTCATTGCAGGATACCACCGCAGTCAGTATGCAATGCTCTAGTCATAGCAGGATACCACCACCATCAGTATACAATGCTGAAGTCATAGCAGGATACCACCGCAGTCAGTATGCAATGCTGTAGTCATAGCAGGATACCACCGCAGTCAGTATGCAATGCTCTAGTCATAGCAGGATACCACCGCAGTCAGTATGCAATGCTGTAGTCATAGCAGGATACCACCGCAGTCAGTATGCAATGCTCTAGTCATAGCAGGATACCACCACCATCAGTATGCAATGCTGTAGTCATAGCAGGATACCACTGCAGTCAGTATGCAATGCTGTAGTCATAGCAGGATACCACCACAGTGAGCATGCACTGCTATAGTCATAGCAGGATACCACCACAGTCAGCATGCAATGCTGTAGTCATAGCAGGATACCACCACAGTCAGCATGTAATGCTGTAGTCATAGCAGGATACCACCACAGTCAGCATACAATGCTGTAGTCATAGCAGGATACCACCACAGTCAGCATGCAATGCTTGAGTCATAGCAGGAAACGACCACAGTCAGCATGCAATGCTGTAGTAATAGCAGGATACCACCACAGTCAGCATGCAATGCTGTAGTCATAGCAGGATACCACCACAGTTAGCATCGCAATGCTGTAGTCATAGCAGGATACCACCACAGTCAGGATGCAATGCTGTAATCATAGCAGGATACCACCACAGTCAGTATGCAATGCTGTAGTCATAGCAGGATATCACCATAGTCAGCATGCACTGCTATAGTCATAGCAGGATACAACCACAGTCAGAATGCAATGCTGAAGTCATAGCAGGATACCACTGCAGTCAGTATGCAATGCTGTAGTCATAGCAGGATACCACCACAGTCAGCTTGCAATGCTGTAGTCATAGCAGGATACCACCACAGTCAGCATGCAATGCTGTAGTCATAGCAGGATACCACCACAGTCAGCATGCAATGCTCTAGTCATAGCAGGATACAACCACAGTCAGCATTCAATGCTTTAGTCATAGCAGGATACCACCGCAGTCAGTATGCAATGCTGAAGTCATAGCAGGATACCACTGCAGTCAGTATGCAATGCTGTAGTCATAGCAGGATACCACCGCAGTCAGTATGCAATGCTGTAGTCATTGCAGGATACCACCGCAGTCAGTATGCAATGCTCTAGTCATAGCAGGATACCACCACCATCAGTATGCAATGCTGAAGTCATAGCAGGATACCACCGCAGTCAGTATGCAATGCTGTAGTCATAGCAGGATACCACCGCAGTCAGTATGCAATGCTCTAGTCATAGCAGGATACCACCGCAGTCAGTATGCAATGCTGTAGTCATAGCAGGATACCACCGCAGTCAGTATGCAATGCTCTAGTCATAGCAGGATACCACCACCATCAGTATGCAATGCTGTAGTCATAGCAGGATACCACTGCAGTCAGTATGCAATGCAGTAGTCATAGCAGGATACCACCACAGTGAGCATGCACTGCTATAGTCATAGCAGGATACCACCACAGTCAGCATGCAATGCTGTAGTCATAGCAGGATACCACCACAGTCAGCATGCAATGCTGTAGTCATAGCAGGATACCACCACAGTTAGCATCGCAATGCTGTAGTCATAGCAGGATACCACCACAGTCAGGATGCAATGCTGTAATCATAGCAGGATACCACCACAGTCAGTATGCAATGCTGTAGTCATAGCAGGATATCACCATAGTCAGCATGCACTGCTATAGTCATAGCAGGATACAACCACAGTCAGAATGCAATGCTGAAGTCATAGCAGGATACCACTGCAGTCAGTATGCAATGCTGTAGTCATAGCAGGATACCACCACAGTCAGCTTGCAATGCTGTAGTCATAGCAGGATACCACCACAGTCAGCATGCAATGCTGTAGTCATAGCAGGATACCACCACAGTCAGCATGCAATGCTCTAGTCATAGCAGGATACAACCACAGTCAGCATGCAATGCTTTAGTCATAGCAGGATACCACCGCAGTCAGTATGCAATGCTGAAGTCATATCAGGATACCACTGCAGTCAGTATGCAATGCTGTAGTCATAGCAGGATACCACCGCAGTCAGTATGCAATGCTGTAGTCATTGCAGGATACCACCGCAGTCAGTATGCAATGCTCTAGTCATAGCAGGATACCACCACCATCAGTATGCAATGCTGAAGTCATAGCAGGATACCACCGCAGTCAGTATGCAATGCTGTAGTCATAGCAGGATACCACCGCAGTCAGTATGCAATGCTCTAGTCATAGCAGGATACCACCGCAGTCAGTATGCAATGCTGTAGTCATAGCAGGATACCACCGCAGTCAGTATGCAATGCTCTAGTCATAGCAGGATACCACCACTATCAGTATGCAATGCTGTAGTCATAGCAGGATACCACTGCAGTCAGTATGCAATGCTGTAGTCATAGCAGGATACCACCACAGTGAGCATGCACTGCTATAGTCATAGCAGGATACCACCACAGTCAGCATGCAATGCTGTAGTCATAGCAGGATACCACCACAGTCAGCATGTAATGCTGTAGTCATAGCAGGATACCACCACAGTCAGCATACAATGCTGTAGTCATAGCAGTATACCACCACAGTCAGCATGCAATGCTTGAGTCATAGCAGGAAACGACCACAGTCAGCATGCAATGCTGTAGTAATAGCAGGATACCACCACAGTCAGCATGCAATGCTGTAGTCATAGCAGGATACCACCACAGTTAGCATCGCAATGCTGTAGTCATAGCAGGATACCACCACAGTCAGGATGCAATGCTGTAATCATAGCAGGATACCACCACAGTCAGTATGCAATGCTGTAGTCATAGCAGGATATCACCATAGTCAGCATGCACTGCTATAGTCATAGCAGGATACAACCACAGTCAGAATGCAATGCTGAAGTCATAGCAGGATACCACTGCAGTCAGTATGCAATGCTGTAGTCATAGCAGGATACCACCACAGTCAGCTTGCAATGCTGTAGTCATAGCAGGATACCACCACAGTCAACATGCAATGCTGTAGTCATAGCAGGATACCACCACAGTCAGCATGCAATGCTCTAGTCATAGCAGGATACAACCACAGTCAGCATGCAATGCTTTAGTCATAGCAGGATACCACCGCAGTCAGTATGCAATGCTGAAGTCATAGCAGGATACCACTGCAGTCAGTATGCAATGCTGTAGTCATAGCAGGATACCACCACAGTCAGCATGCAATGCTGTAGTCATAGCAGGATACCACCACAGTCAGCATGCAATGCTGTAGTCATAGCAGGATACCACCACAGTCAGCATGCAATGCTGTAGTCATAGCAGGATACAACCACAGTCAGCATGCAATGCTGTAGTCATAGCAGGATACCACCGCAGTCAGTATGCAATGCTGATGTCATAGCAGGATACCACTGCAGTCAGTATGCAATGCTGTAGTCATAGCAGGATACCACCACAGTCAGCATGCAATGCTGTAGTCATAGCAGGATACCACCACAGTCATCATGCAATGCTGTAGTCATAGCAAGATACCACCACAGTGAGCATGCACTGCTATAGTCATAGCAGGATACAACCACAGTCAGCATGCAATGCTCTAGTCATTGCAGGATACCACCGCAGTCAGTATGCAATGCTGTAGTCATAGCAGGATACCACCACAGTCAGTATGCAATGCTGTAGTCATAGCAGGATACCACCGCAGTCAGTATGCAATGCTCTAGTCATAGCAGGATACCACCGCAGTCAGTATGCAATGCTGTAGTCATTGCAGGATACCACCGCAGTCAGTATGCAATGCTCTAGTCATAGCAGGATACCACCACCATCAGTATGCAATGCTGAAGTCATAGCAGGATACCACCGCAGTCTGTATGCAATGCTGTAGTCATAGCAGGATACCACCACAGTCAGCATACAATGCTATAGTCATAGCAGGATACCACCACTCAACATGCAATGCTGTAGTCATAGCAGGATACCACCACAGTCAGCATGCAATGCTGTAGTCATAGCAGGATACCACCACAGTTAGTATGCAATGCTGTAGTCATAGCAGGATACCACCTGTCAGCATGCAATGCTGTAGTGATAGCAGGTATTACCACAGTCAGTATGCACTGCTCTAGGGAAAGCAGGTCCCACCAAAAGTAGGTATGCACAATATTATTGGTTCTTTCAGTAAAGTCACGTAGAAGGGAAATAATAAAATAATAAACATCAAACATAATATAATAAAATTCTCACGTTTAGGCCACAACGCAAGCAGCCGTCCTCAGGTGAAGAAACAGAGCTGTCGGAAAGACAGCGTCCTAACGAACACTGCTAAGCTTGGCAGCGTATTTTAAATTGGGTGGGAGGAGGAGAGCGTCTTGATGAAGAAGTTTACATAACAGAGGGATTTAGCATGTTTATGACAAATGCAGATATGGGATTATTCACTCCTTGTGGAATGTGTAGGCAGGTGGGGGGTCTCAAAGTCATATTATGTTAGTGTATCATGTAGGATTGGCAATAATAAAGGGAGATTCAATTTTAATAAGAAAGAACTGCAACAGCCCAAACCACCGCGTATCAAGCTAGTGCATTATGTGGAAAATAAAAAAGGGAGTTTCTAAAGAACTATACATACCCTACTACCATGCAATAAACCGATGTGAAAAAAATAAATATAAACTACATCAATATAATCAATGTACTCAGTATACTCTCCAATAATCTGAGCTGTTAACATTAAGTAACTGGGTATACACTACACTATATAATGACTACCGTGTAGTAAACTGATAAAAAACTAAAATATAAACTACATCAATATAAACAATATACTCAATATACTCTCCAATAAGCTGAGGTTACATATCAGCGGAGGAATTTAGTATATTGACGCTAAGCAACTGCAACTACCCTACTACTAACAAAAAGTCATTATACATTACAATTTTACGTCACAAAAAATATATGCCTCCAACTAAACTTTTTTCTACATCACACGACTATACCCATCATATTTAGTCAGTATAGTCGTGTGATGTAGAAAATGGCATGTCATGTTCAAGTGATGAGCTCAATTCATGTCACTTTCAAGTGATGAGTACACTGCATGTCCCGTCCAAGTGATGAGCTCACTGCATATCACATTCAAGTGGCGAGCTCACTGCATGTCTTATTCACGTAACGAGCACACTGCATATCATTAAAGTGGCGAGCTCACTGCATGTCACATTCAAGTGGCGAGCTCACTGCATGTCACATTTAAGTGATGAGCGCACTGCATGTCACTTTCAAGTGGTGAGCTCATTGCATGTCACTTTCAAGTGATGAGCTCACTGCATGTCACATTCAAGTGTTGAGCTCACTGCATGTCACATTCAAGTGATGAGCTCACTGCATGTCCCATTCATTCATGTGATGAGCTCCCTGCATGTCACATTCAAGTGATGAGCGCACTGCATGACGTTCAAGTGGTCAGTGCACTACATGTCACATTCAAGTGTTGAGCTCACTGCAAGTCACATTCAAGTGGTGAGCTCACTGCATGTCACATTCAAGTGGCGAACTCACTGCATGTCACATTCAAATGATGAGCGCACTGCATGTCACATTCAAGTGGTCAGTGCACTACATGTTACATTCAAGTGTTGAGCTCACTGCGTGTCACATTCAAGTGATGAGCTCACTGCATGTCCCATTCATTCATGTGATGAGCTCCCTGCATGTCACATTCAAGTGATGAGCTCACTGCATGTCACACTCAAGTGATGAGCGCACTGCATCTCACATTCAAGTGATAAGCTCACTGCTCGTCACATTCAAGTGATGAGCTCCTCCTCCTGCACGTAGCGTGGCAACCCATGGCACCTGTTGAGTCTGGGTTCCTGCGAGGAGGTGGGAGGTGGAGGAGGTTGAGGTGGAACTGGTGGTGGAGGAGGTGGACCCCTGACAAGGCCATTTTACCCCACCCTACCTGGCCATTATAACCCCACTCTCACTGGCCATTATAACCCCACCCTACCTGGCCATTATGAACCCACCCTACCAGCCTATTATAAACCCCAGTGACACGACAAATATGGACCCAGAACCCACACATCACTGACAACTATCACGATTGGTAATACCCCTAGACAACAAAGCCGAGTCTAATTAGCGTAATTGCATAAATTGACATAATTACCTAATTTTGTAAAATTACACCTTTTGCATTTTTCATTTCATTTTTATTATTTTTCAAGACAATATATACAACAATCCTGACCCTGATGCCTGTTGTATATTTGGAGTTCGCATGTTTCTCTCACTCTCCCCTTCGTTGTGAATTTTTGCCCGGCTCCTGTTTGTCACTCCACATTTATAGTTGCTGATATAAATTGACACGTAAAATGCCACTTAATTGGGCAATCATATGTGGCCAGGTTACGTGTGAAAAAGAGATATATCTTATGGGCCTTACCTGGTAAAATAAACAAATAAGCAGGTGGCTAGGTGAGTGATTGAATGAGAGAGTGGCTGAGTGATTGAGTGGTTGAGGGAGTGAGTGGCTGAGTTAGTGAGTGGCTGAGTGAGAGGCTGAATGAGTGAGTGGTTGAGTGAGTGGGTAGCAGAGTGACTAAGCAGCTGAGTGAGTGGCTGGGTGAGTGAGTTGTTGATTGAAAGCTTGAGTACGTGAGTGGTTGAGTGAGTGGCTGAGTGGGTGGCTGAGTGAGTGAGACACGGGAAGCAAGAGGGAGACAGGGGGAGATAGAAGAGTGAGACACGGGGAGAGAAAGGAGACACGGCGAGAGAGAGGAGGGAGACAGGAGGAGGTTGGAGAGGGAAAAGCGGGGAGAGAGAAGAGACACGGAGAAAGATAGGAGGGAAACGCGGGGAGGGAGAGGAGAGAGACACGGCGACATAGAGGAAGGAGACACGGGGAGAGAGAGGAGGGAGACCCTGGGAAAAAAAGAAAGGAGGAGACACGCGGAGGAGGTGAGAGGTAGGAGGAGAGTGCGTGGAGGTGAGAGGGGAGAGATAGGAGGAGAGTGCGTAGAGGAGGCGAGGGCTCCTATAATGATGACTTCAAGGCATGCTGGGAGACAAGTTCATGTGACCCACATAGCACAGGGAGCCATCGCTGTTGGAACCGCATGGGCAGGGAACGTGGCCTCCAACCCACCACCTGCACCAGCCTCACCACCACAAACCAACAACCACAACTAGAACTACAAATTCAACCACAAATGTAACCACAAATGTAACCACAGCCACAACCATACCCAACAACCATAACCACTATAACCACAACTATAACCAAAACCAACTACAATTATAACCACACCCACAACAATAACCACAATTATAGCCATATCTATAACCACAACTCTAAGCACTAAAACCAGACACAACTAAAACCACAACCATGATATAACCACTACAACTATAACCGCATTTCCGGTTATCACAGGTGGCAACATATGGTGCGAAAGAAGTTCAACACACATACAACAACAAAAGACAAAGATTTATTCTATAGCCTATAACAGACTGTTGGGGCAAGTTCTGTTAGCGAGTACCTATGGAGACCCGCAGTGTGGAACACAAGCAGGTGGGTGGCCAGCACTACACCCGACCGTCTTTGTCTCCCGAGTGGCGATGTTTATTACACACCACAACAGGTACTCATTTCAGGCAGAGTCGACGTAGGGGAAGCCCTGGACTGGTTCAAATGATCGTCACTGGTGTTGGCCGTGAGCGGGAATCGAACTTTCTCGGGTCCGTGGCGTGGCGTTCAACCCCTACTCTACTGCTCCCTACACATACAACAACCATGAAAGCCAACATAACCACCTTCACCACAACTATAACCACAAAAACATAACATAACCATCACATTTCGATTTAAAGCTTTCGTGACTGCAATGATTCATCTTCTTTGGTTCTTTCGGTAAAGTCACGTAGAATGAGAATAAAATAATAAATTGATAAAATAAAATAACACAATAATATTCTCACGACGTTTCGGCCACAACACAAGCGGCCTTCATCAGGTGAAGGGAGCGAGACTGTCTGGTAGGACAGCGCTGGAGTGAGAGAGCCACGTTCAGATCACGGCTTTTAAGCTGTGTGAGAAGAACAAAGAGCCTTGACGAAGGAATTAGCATAAAATTTAGCATTGAAAAGGCTGAATGATTAGCTTGTGACTGGTCACAGAAATAGCTATGTTAAAAGTTAAAGCATACACATCCGCAGAGGCACCCATTGTTAAAAGGAATTAGCATAGAATTTAGCATTGAAATAGCTAAATTAAGGCATTCGCTTGTAACTGCTACAGAAATAGTTACGTTGAAGTCAGAGCATACACATTCACCGAGGCACTTAGTACAAATCAAAACAGGAGAATTTAGCATTGAAATAACTAGGCGAATTTAGCATTGAAATAACTGGATGATTTGCTGGTGACTGGTCACAGAATACTATATACTATATAGTGAACCAATAAAAACTAAAATATAAATTACCTTCATGTTATCAATAAACTCTATATTCTCCAATCAGCTAAGCTACCAACCATAAGTCGTTATATATCACAATGCTATATGGCGAAAAAATGGGTGGATTCTTACCCTCAAATTTCCGTACCACGGATAGCTACGGGCCCCGTTCAGACGGACGAGTTCGTCCATGGTCGGAACAGAGGAGGGGGAGAGAGACAGCTGCGAAGCCCTAGTATATTCCATGTTGTAAACCATACCATTAACCGTGGTGTGAGAGGTATTAAGAGGCAATGCTGGCGAAAGAGCTGCGGTCTGAAGGTCATCGTAAAATTACAATTAATTAAGAACAGAAATGATTTAACACATCTTTCCAGTGGTTACTAAGCCTGAATCCATCTTCTCGGTTGAAATTGTCTCTGTGCTTGTATATGTGAATGGCCTCATGAACGAATCTCTCATGGTAGCCAGTTGGTTTGCAAAGAACCTCCGTCTTGGAGAAGTCAATGTCATGTGAGCCCACTGAATTGTAACAGTGATCTGCCACGGCAGAGGAGTTCGTCTTACCGTGTTTCAAGTCTGCTTTATGTTCGCGGATGCGGTCCGAGATATGTCTTACCCTACATTGCAGGGGTCACTAAAAAGATCTCCAAAATCCTGAATAAACACAAGATCCAGGTCCGATTCAACACAGTACACAAAATCCGTGATTTAGTTCCATCTGTAAAAGATGCTCTTCCAGACATACAGTACCCGGGCGTTTACAAACTAAAGTGCCTCTGTGGCAGTAGCTACATTGGAGAAACCAAAAGACATATCTCGGACCGCATCCGCGAACATAAAGCAGACTTGAAACACGGTAAGACGAACTCCTCTGCCGTGGCAGATCACTGTTACAATTCAGTGGGCTCACATGACATTGACTTCTCCAAGACGGAGGTTCTTTGCAAACCAACTGGCTACCATGAGAGATTCGTTCATGAGGCCATTCACATATACAAGCACAGAGACAATTTCAACCGAGAAGATGGATTCAGGCTTAGTAACCACTGGAAAGATGTGTTAAATCATTTCTGTTCTTAATTAATTGTAATTTTACGATGACCTTCAGACCGCAGCTCTTTCGCCAGCATTGCCTCTTAATACCTCTCACACCACGGTTAATGGTATGGTTTACAACATGGAGTATACTAGGGCTTCGCAGCTGTCTCTCTCCCCCTCCTCTGTTCCGACCATGGACGAACTCGTCCGTCTGAACGGGGCCCGTAGCTATCCGTGGTACGGAAATTTGAGGGTAAGAATCCACCCATTTTTTCGCCATATAGCATTGTGATATATAACGACTTATGGTTGGTAGCTTAGCTGATTGGAGAATATAGAGTTTATTGATAACATGAAGGTAATTTATATTTTAGTTTTTATTGGTTCACTATATAGTATATAGTATTCTGTGACCAGTCACCAGCAAATCACCCAGTTATTTCAATGCTAAATTCGCCTAGTTATTTCAATGCTAAATTCTCCTGTTTTGATTTGTACTAAGTGCCTCGGTGAATGTGTATGCTCTGACTTCAACGTAACTATTTCTGTAGCAGTTACAAGCGAATGCCTTAATTTAGCTATTTCAATGCTAAATTCTATGCTAATTCCTTTTAACAATGGGTGCCTCTGCGGATGTGTATGCTTTAACTTTTAACATAGCTATTTCTGTGACCAGTCACAAGCTAATCATTCAGCCTTTTCAATGCTAAATTTTATGCTAATTCCTTCGTCAAGGCTCTTTGTTCTTCTCACACAGCTTAAAAGCCGTGATCTGAACGTGGCTCTCTCACTCCAGCGCTGTCCTACCAGACAGTCTCGCTCCCTTCACCTGATGAAGGCCGCTTGTGTTGTGGCCGAAACGTCGTGAGAATATTATTGTGTTATTTTATTTTATCAATTTATTATTTTATTCTCATTCTACGTGACTTTACCGAAAGAACCAAAGAAGATAACCATCACAACTTGTACCACAATCACAATTATAACCACAACCCCAAGTATAACAACAACAATAACATAACCACAACTGTAACTATAACCATGAAAACCCCAACCTCCACGTACACAACTATAGCCACAAAAAATATACCCCCCACAACCGCAATTATTACCACAACCAAAAGCACCATAACAACCAACATAACCACCTACACCACAACTAAAACCTGAACCACCACTACAACCAGCGATACAACCACAACTATAACCACTGCCACCACATTCAAAACCACCACAACCAACATCACCTCAACCACCACAACCATAACAAGCAACATAACCACAACAACCACATTGATGCTGATACTCTAACACCACCTACACAACCACTTTATCAAGGCTCTATGTATCCGTGTGTCCATGTGTCTCCGTGTCTCCACATGTCCCTGTGGGTGGGTGAATAGATGGGTTAGTGGGTGAGTTGGTGAGTGGGCAAGTGAGTGGGTGGGTGTGTGGGCGATGGAATCGAACCTGCACCTCTGCAGTGCAAGTCCAGTGAGCTAACGACCCGCATGTGGTGGGGTAAAGTGTGGGTACGCCCACCTTGCTCCAAAACGTGGAGATCAGCGTGGAAGAGTAGACCAAATACCCTAATTAGCGGCGTCTAGTGGAGGCCTCCTCCGCCAGCACGCGATTCGCCTCCTTCACAATAAACCCTTCCTTGCA
Organism: Petromyzon marinus; assembly: GCF_048934315.1. Classification (NCBI taxonomy): domain Eukaryota; kingdom Metazoa; phylum Chordata; class Hyperoartia; order Petromyzontiformes; family Petromyzontidae; genus Petromyzon; species Petromyzon marinus. The sequence goes on from NW_027423255.1 coordinate 52,063, forward strand.
AAGATAAAAAAGTATATTTGACTGATCCCATCAGCCTCTCATCAGCAGCAATGGCTCAACTCGAGCGCCACTCTGGACCGCTTTCCACCTTCAGTGCCTCAGCAGCAGAGCCGGGCTCTGCTTGAACCGATGCCGTGAGCCCAGCAGCTGTTTAGAAGCCTACGGCTGTGGGTCGCCTTTGTCTCTCCTCCACCACTGCTGAGGTGTCCACACCATGCGAGGTTCTCACCTTCAGGCTGAGTCGACCCAGAGGAGGCCCAGGCAGCGAATCGCTTCAGAAGTTGGCGCCACGTTCACCGGCGTAAGCGGAAGTAGAGAGAGCAGCAGAAGCATCGCGTGTGGGGAGCAGCTGAGGTGTGGATCAGAACTGTGTATTAGTGGTGGTGTGGTAGTAGTGGTGGTGGTGTTCGTGGTGGTGGGGTTGTTAGTGGTATTGGGGTTGTTATTGGTGGTGGGGTTGTTATTGGTGGTGGGGTTGTTATTGGTGGTGGCGTTGTTAGTGGTGGGGTTGTTGTTAGTAATGCTCTGTTAAGGCTAAATACGCGGGAGCTTTGTCTTTGGCGGTGTGAGTGGGGGAGGGGGCGTAGAGGGGGGGGGAAGGTGCTGGGGGGGAGGGGCTCACAGGATATTGCGTCACTGAGGGCGTGATCACCGAGCCCCGCCCCCACTTGTTTCTGCCGATCTTTTTTCTCACATGTGGCGGTAGAGAAGCACCGAGACGACAGAAGCAGCGACTCTCTGGAGGAAGTGAGGAACTGTAGGTGAGTGGTGATGTGAGTGGTGAGGACGTGTGTGTCTGTGTAGTGTACTGGCAGGAGGAGTGGTGGCGTTAGTGGTGTTACTGATAGTGGTGGTGGTGTGTTGTGAGTGAGTCGTGACGATGTGAGTTCATGTCAGAATCAGAATATTTATACTGGAGTCAGATGAGCTATACAGCTCTTTCTCACAGATGTCCAGTGTTGTGGGTGAGTGGTAAAGATGTAACCTCGCGTTGATGTGAGTTTCTTATTAATGATGTGGGTCCGTGTTAATGATGTGGGTTTGTGATTTAAAGCTTTCGTGACTGCAGTAATTCATATTCTTAGTTCTTTCGGTAAAGTCACGTTGAAGGGAAACAATAAAATAATAAATATATATAAAACAATAAAATTCTCACGACGTTTCGACCATAACACAAACGGTCGTCATCAGGTGTGTCTGTTTGCATAAATGTATTTATTTTTAAACGGTGTATTTATTTATTTATAAAAAACGTTAGCACCACACGCAGCGATTTAGCAGTTTATTTAAAAGTACGAGTCCATCTATGTTCTGAAAAGAGGAGGGGGGAGACGAAACAATCATTGTATGCCGTCTGAAAGCCACTGTAAGCGTGAACAATCAATTAAAACCTGAAATGGTTTATCAAATCTTTCCAATGATTGCTAAGCCAGAATCCATCTTCTCGGTTGAAATTGTCTCTGTGCTTGTATATGTGGATAGCCTCATGAACGAATTTCTCATGGTAGCCAGATGGCTTACAAAGAACCTCTGTCTTGGAAAAGTCAATGTCATGTGAGCCTACTGAATTATAACAATAATCTGCCACGGCCGAGGTGTTGGTCCTACCGTGTTTAAGGTCTCCTTTGTGTTCACGAATGCGGTCCGAGACATGGCGTTTGGTTTCTCCAATGTAACTACTACCACAGAGGCAACTTAGTTTGTAGATACCAGGGTATTGTATGCCCGGAATCACATCTTTTACAGACGGAACCAGATCACGGATTTTATGTAATGTGTTGAAACGGACCTGGATCTTGTGTTTATTCAAGATTTTGGAGATCTTTTTTGTGATCCCCGCAATGTAGGGTAAAGTGATGGTTTTGAAAGGCTCCTCAAGAGGGTACTTCTTCATGGTTTGAGTGATAGCTTTGCGGATTGTATAGTCGGAGTAACCATTAGCCTTAAGAGCTTGGTGTACGTGCTTGAGTTCACTGCCTATGTGTTCCTGGTCGGATATGCATTGGGCTCTATGATACAGAGTCTTGATGAGAGAATTCTTCTGTGATGGATGGTGATGGGAATCCGGTTTCAGATAAGCATCCGTATGGGTAGCTTTCCTGTAGACAAAGTGGCTCATTGAACCATCAGGTCTCTTTTTAATTAGGACATCCAAAAAAGGTAGCTTGCCATCTTTTTCGACTTCCATGGTAAATCTGATGGCTGGGTGTATGGAATTGATGTGGTCGAAGAATTGGTCTAGAGCAGGCCGGCCATGTGGTCAGATGACAAAAGTGTCATCCGCGTACCTCTTCCATAAGGTTGGGCGCAGTGGCAGTCTGGATGGCGTCAGTCTCAAATTTCTCCATGAAAATGTTAGCTATAACCGGAGATAGGGGGGAGCCCATTGGGGTGCCCTCAGTTTGTTTGTAGAAAGTTCCATTCCAAGCGAAGGGCTATCCACATATACAAGCACAGGGACAATTTCAACCGAGAAGATGGATTCTGGCTTAGCATTGGAAAGATTTGATAAACCATTTCAGGTCTTAATTGATTGTTCACGCTTAAAGTGGCTTTCAGACAGCATACATTAAAATTTGTCGTCTCCCCCCTCCTCTTTTCAGAACATAGATGGACTAGTTCTTCTAAATAAACTGCCAAATCGCTGCACGTGGCGCTAACGTTTTTTTAAATAAATAAATAAATACACCGTTTGAAAATAAATAATTTCATGCAAACCGACACACCTGATGACGACCGTTTGTGTTATGGTCGAAACGTCGTGAAAATTTTTATTGTTTTATATATATTTTATTATTTCATTGTTTCCCTTCAACGTGACTTTACCGAAAGAACTAAGAAGATGTGGGTTTGTGTTGATGATGTTGGTTCACGGTGAGGATGAGTCTGTGATGTGACGTGACTCGTGTTGTGACGTGGGAAGCAGTGCCGACGTGCACCCTCTACCCTGTGTGATCCTCGCCTTCGTCTCCCGCTCTCCACACAGAGACCCGGACCGTGCGAGAGACGCCGCGAATTATGTGCACTCTGCACTGTTCGGACCGTGTACCAGTCGGAGCGCGGGCGGTGTTGTTGCAGTGAATGCCACGCTGCCCTCCAAGTTCGACTCCCGCTCACGGCCACCAACACTGCTGACGATTACCTCAACCACTCCTGGGCCTCCCCTTGTAGCCATAACGAGCAGCACCTACGAAGACCGGCACGGCACACGACACCAGTGTTGGTGGCCGTGAGCAGGAATCGAACCCCGGGTCGCTAGGTTCATAGCACAGCGCGCTAATCACTACACTACCGCACACACACACAGACACACACAAACACACAGATACACACACAGATACACAGACATACACACAAACACTCAGACACACACACAGACATACAGACACACACAGATGAGACACAACACACATCCGCCCTCGGGCCGTGACGTCACACCCGCTTCCACCCAGTGTGCCGCTAGAGCCACGCTGCAAGCTGCCTGCTGAGGAGCGCCTCTCTGCACGAAGCCTCCTGGAGCCTCTCTCGTAGCAGTCACCATGGAGGCTCACGGGCTGCGCAGTACTTCACGCACCCTCGTGACGCTGCTCGTGGCGAGCTCCGCGTTCCTCGCGTCTGTGCCCACGGAGGAGAAGAATTTCTCCCCTAACTGGCTGGTTAAGCTGAGGGGAGCCTGGGAGGTCCAACCGCCACAGGCCGGACAGCCTCTACCTCTCACCAAAGCGACCGTGGCCGTCCACATCAGCAACCGCCTCACAGGTCACGAAGCCGAGAGGGTGCCTCGAGTCGCTTCCTCTCCCAGCCATGGCATGGAGGTTCCCCAAGGAGGAGGAGAAGACGACGACCCAGCTCCTTCAGGGTGGACGACCTTCATGGAGATGCTGCACAGCGGGCCGGTGGCCATCGCCTACGAGGTGGCGAGCGCGGGGATCACCCTCCTCAGCCTCGGAGTGGCGGCTGAAGAATGCAGTGGTGAGTGCCGACTTCACGCTCACACAGGCCATCAGCGTGGCACCGTGACATACACCACATGCAGAGACACCACACGCAGAGATGCATCACGCGTACAGATCACTCGCGCAGATATAAGAATCTCACTCGCATACACCACACACACAAGTATATATCACATCCACGCACACATCCTAGACAAAGTCGCATATGTCATTTGGAACAAGCAAACACCTTGCTCAATTAAGTATACTTAAAAATTATCCACTGCAACTTTAAGGGTGTTTTTTGTTACTGGCAGCGTGGCATTTGGGACATGTGCTGGACTCAGCTGTCCTTGTGCGGCGTTGGTGAGTTGCGCTGGTGCGGACAGAACAATGTCCCCTAGCCAGTAGAGTCAGAACAATAATATTTTTTAATGGTTGAGGAATCCGATGAGCTATAAAGCTCTTTTTCACAGATGTCCGGTAGGGGCTGGTAAGAACGTTACAACAACAAATACTACAAAAACATGTAATAGTGCAAAGTACAAGAAAGGTTAACAAATCACCCAAACACAAACAAATAAAACTAAACCAGCCCCATCATACTCTTTGGTTCTTTCGGTAAAGTCACGTAGGTATAAAATAAAGTAAATCACGATGTTTCGGGTGCAACACAAGCGTCCATCATCGGGTGGGGAAAGCATGGTCTGCTGCTGAGGCAGACTGATTTATTTGATTTTATACCTACGTGACCTTGCCGAAAGAACCAAAGAGTATGGATTCCTGCAGTCACGAAAGCTTCAAATCAAGAACACCCCCATCATACCAGTCAAAGCCCACTGAGGTACTAACTTATTTTTCAGATGGAACCTGGTCACAAATGAAAGCTCAACCTCGTTGTAAACCGCGCACGCACGTGAGCGCAAACCGCTACTGTAGGCGATTGCGCAGGTACGCGAGCGCTGGGCACCACCAAAAATAGTCGTGTAGGCACGCGCGTGCTGAACAATACTGTAAACGATCGTACAGGTACGGACACCAAGCACGCTCTACTCCTTTATTCGCCGCAAACAGCCGCGTGTGCGCGCGAACACAAAACACTCTCCACCCTCCTCTTCACCCTCCAAAGGAGCACACGAAACAGTTTATTCCCCTACCAGTTATTTTATTTACCGCAAGCAACCCGTTAAGCTACGCGTAATTGTGTGGGTCAGTGGATGTCAGCCTATTCCCCTTGAGATCCTATACTGTATTTCCTCTGCCTATCGCTCTGCTTTCTACCCTCGATCAAATAGCCCAAACTTACCTCTCTCTCTTACTCACGTGTACTTCCACTCTGCTGCGCTGGAAGCTGTAGAAAAGCGATCAGTAGAGGGTTGAGCCTGGCTGCGCTGAAGTGCATCACGCGGACGTCTCGAACGGCTAACTCCCCTCCTGCGTGGACCGCGATGATCTTGAAGAACTGCCTTGCTACCTGAATCCCCCTCCCTTTATCCCACCTACAACAAAGGAATTTCGCCGTTTCGCTCCCTTGGCCTCCCGTCCAATCAGGGGCTCGGATTTTCCCACCCTTCGATACCCGGATCCCAACTCGGGTGATGTCGCCGCAGTGATCTCTCCGACATCCGCTCTCTGTTCTCCCGCTACCAGTCCACTGACCCGTGCTTGTGTGTGTGTGGTTCCACTCGCGGTGGCTCGATGGCCCTTGCCGTGACCATGCAACTTTAATATTAGGTCCCGGCGCCGCAGTGCATGTCAGCTACAGGGGGAAGATCGCCCAATTTCCCGGCCGCAGGAAACCATGAAGATCGATCCCATTAGGGACTTCTGGAAAAAAAACCTATCGGCCGGGTGACCTCCCCTCCTGGCTCTACGTGGGGCGTGTGTGCGTTCGTGCGGGGGGAGGGGGGGTGGCGAGGGTGCACCGCGTTGGCGTCGGCATCCCCCGGTGGCGGCTTCACGGCGGTGGGCACGGCCTCGGCAGAGCGGCTCTGCTGCGGCGGCCTCACGACTGTGCAGTGGGCAAAACGCGGACGTCTGAGAAGGCACCAGCCCCGGGAGAGTGGCGGGAAATCCGAGGCATCGGTGACGGCGACGCGGCGGTGGGCACGGCTCCGCTGGAGCGGCTCCGCTGCGGCGGCACCACAGATGACGGTTCCCCAAGATGGAGAATACCCGTCTCCCTCAAGGTGGACGACCTTGATGAAGATGCTGCACAGTGGGCCGGTGGCCATCACTTACGACGTGGAGAGCGCGGGGATCACCATTACCAGCCTAAGAGTCTGGCTGAAGAATCCACTAATAAGAGAGAGAGTATGCTGGCGTCACTGTAACATAGAACATCAGCAGGACACCACAACAGAGACACCACACCCAGAGAGGCATCATGGATATAGATCACTCAGGCAAATGTCATAATCTCACATGCATAGATGACACAAATCAGAATCAGAATATTTATACTGGAAGAATCCGATGAGCTATTAAGCTATTTTTCACAGATGTACAGGAGAGGCAGGTTAGAACGTTACAACAACAAACAATAAAAAATCACACTCACATCCTCGACAAAGTCGCACACATTTATTACAAGCACACATTGTTCATGTTGGTGGATTACAAATAGTTGTCCGATATTTGCCACTGAAAGGCAGGTACAACACTCGTGCTCAATCAATGGTGGTGGTGTGGCAGATGGCAAGTGAAAAAAACATATTTGAGTGGAGTGACCAACAGGGGAAGAAGGAGACTGCAATCTCTTGCCTCTCATAATGATTTTGTTTCCGGTTTTAAACAGAAGTCATCGCAGCGCAGACGAGTTTACCGAAGCCGCTACATGAGAGGATCCATGTGGAAATTGGCTCGGAGCAAGTGCCACCCCATGAAAATCAAGAGGACCCATAGATCCCTAAAGACTCAACTGGATGGCTGCTCCATGATGAATAGCTCACCAACACTTACCAGCGCACCCACCAACAGCACCACTCCTACCAACACCACCACTCCTACCAACACCACCATTCCTACCAACACCACCATGACAAACCCCACCCCGAAAAACACCGCTATCTCGACTAACACCATCACACTTTTAAATACCAACACCTCTACCAATACTATCCTGACTAACACCACCACCCCTTCCACCCCTACAAACCCTACCAACAGCATTTTCTCCACCTTCACTACCACCCGGACCAACACCATCATCCCAGCTGAGTGTGAGTGGTGTCACCTCATGATAATGGCCCGCATCAATGCCCGCCGCACTAAAATAAGCTCAATTACCCCTACCAGCTCAATCACCAACTCCACCGCTCCTACCAACTCCGCCACTTTGACCAATCCCACGTTTATCAACATTACCTCCTCTACCCTCACTACCACCCCTACCCACATCACCCCAGCTGAGCATGTGTCCAGCCTCATGATCATGAGGGAAAAGAGATCACTCTTCATGGCTGGATGAATGCCTGCTCCACCACTCCTACCAACTCCACCACCTCTACCAACCACACACCTACTAACACTACCTCCTCTACTAACCCAACCCTGACCACCATCACTTCCTCTACCCTCACCACCACTCCTTCCCACATCATCACCCCAGCTGAGCGTGAGTCCCGCCTCGTGATCATGAGGGCAAAGAGACCACTCTTCATGGCCCGGATCAATGCCTGCTCCACCACTCCTACCAACTCCACCACCTTTAGAATCCGCACACCTACCAACACCACCACCCCTCCCAACACCGCTACCCTTACCAAACGCAACTACTCCGACGAACACCACCACTCCTACCAAAACCAACCCTACCAACGCCAACCCTACCAACACCAACCATACCAACACCATTATTCCTACCAACACCACTCCCCCTACCAACACCAACCCTACCAACACCAATCCTACCAACACAATGACTCCTACCAACACGACCACCCCAACCGACACCATCACTCTTTCCAACAACAGCCCTATCAACGCTACCTATCCTACAATTGCCAACTCTATAAACACCTTTACCTCTACCAACACCACCACCACCCCAAATAAGAAATAATACAAAATAAATAACATTCCAACATCGCTGCACCCTTTCCATGTTCCCTCCTTTGTTTACGCGTCATCCATTAAAATAAGTTATTGTTATTTTTTAAGAATAATAGTTACTAAGAATATTGTTTTGTATTAAGTGAAGTCATAATATTGTTCGAAAAGCTGGTTAATGTAGATCCTTTGTCAGTCATTTCTAGATGATTGCCTCGCCTTGCCTACATTCACCTTGGTGACTCAATCACATGCTCAAGGACACGAGTGATATTTTCGGCTAACAGAAGGTGTGAACCTACCTTTACCACCAGCAGTTGGATGGACTGGTGAAGTTGTCTAAACAGAACCATTTATATGCCCGATGTTGATTGCTTCCAATGTGTATGCTTGTGACTGACAGATCTGTGGTGAGCAGAAGTGTAAAGGTTAGCGTGCCAACACCAGTGATGATTATCTAAATCGTTACTAGGCCTCCCCTAGGTCGACTCAGTCTCAAATTAGTGCCTGGTGCTCATTTAGCTTAGGCTACCTCACATGCCATGTCAGCCTTAATAAGGCGCTCGCTAACAGCGCTTGCCACAACAGTCTTAAGTCTTTACGGAGGATCTTTGTCTTTGACTGACACATCTGTGGGCTAGAGTGTAGCTTGATTTAGTGTTCATGTGAGGGATGTGCTTTGCCTGCCGCCGCCACTGCGTCTCCGCTCATGTGTGTTTAGCCGTGTCAGTGACGCGCCACGATGTCACTGCTGCTGCTGCTGTCACTGCCACGACCCAGTCGGTGTAGCGTGCTCTGGGACGAACTAAAAAAGTGGCACGAGGATTATTGCTCCTACTTCAGCAGATCAAGAACGGTTCTCATGGAGTCATCAAAATGCACCTGAAACCACTGCTGAGCATCTCAATCACATATGTGAAATGTCACCAGTGGTGTCCGTTGCCCCTGCTGTGAGTGGCGGAGATGTCCGTGAATGGTGATGTCCCTGAGTGGCGGTAGAGTCTTTGTACAATGCGGCTACTGTATTCGTGATGAAATAACCTGAGACGAGCATGCTTGGTGGAGCTCAACAGAAGGTGGTGAGGCAGAGGTGTGAACTGAAAGTTCGAGCTTAAGGCGTGAGCTCAAGGTGTAAGGTCGAGGTATAAGCTGATGTGAGCTGGAGATGCGATCTGGAGGGGAGCACGCGGTGTCCCCATGCTCACAAGCGTCGTGTTGCGGGAGGTGGCCCGAACTAAACTATTTTTATTTACCAAGTAAGGCCCACTGGTCCATGTAGCTCTTTTTCAGACGCGACCTGGTCACAAGGGAGCAGCAGCACTCTGCGCTGTCTTCGCGGAGGGGGTCCAAGGGGCGTTGGGGGGGGCTCTGGGGTGCGGTCACCGCATCGCGCCGCTTTTAGATGCGCTTCTGCGGCCATCTGGACCGCTCTTCCTTCCGATATTTGGAAGCCATTGGAGCTCTGCACTTTTAAATGTCTTTGACAACTCATTTTCTTAGAACCGCTTTTTGTGCTTAGTTTGTTGTCCTTCCCCAGCACCTTCGATTAGCGCGGTTGGCTACGTACGGTGCGATAGAAGTTCAACATACATACATATTCTATGTTAGTGCTGTATTTTGTGCATTGGTGTTGCAGCCAGCCAGAAACCGGCGCGACCAACAATATCCCCAAGCTCTGTGGTCCTACATTGGGATTATTTGTCGATACCGCGTTGGCAGTGGTGCACAAATAACACAAATCACTGAACTCATTCGTTAATACAACGGCTGCCTTAAGAGGAAAATATATCATGGGCGATGTTTCAGGCAATGGGCCCCACTGCATGACATATGTTTGCCCAGCTCCATTCAAGAGCGAGTATACATGTGAGGGGAGAGAACCAACGCGTGTGAGGGGGAAACATTCAATCTCCGAGAGCTGGAAATGTCTCCGCTTGCTGCGCTGCCCAGACCCTGGCTAGGCCAGGAGATGGCGACCTCAGCGACCACGGGTAGGAGTTTCACCAAATTTGTGTGGCGATCCACATGTGCACGCACACGTGCACGCACACACACATAGACTTACACACTCACACACACAGACTCACTCACAGACTCACTCAACAACAACCGCCATTCGCCACTAAGTAGGGCGGCGACGTCACCACGACGCTTGTGCCAGGCCATGTGCACCTTGAGGCCACGTGAAGTGTCGAACGCCCGCTGGCAGGAGGTCACGGGGCAGACTCAGGTGCCACGGGTCGACTGAGATGACTGGCTGATGCACCACCTGTGCCCCCTACTGTGCCAACCTGCTGTGGCTTAGTCACCCGGCGCTCCGCTCGTTGTTGTGAGCGTCACTCCTCCGCCCTCTGTTGGAGGGCGACTGCCTCCAACTGCCCAGTAGCGTTCTTCACGAGCCTCCTCCACAGAGGCCGATCTTGACAGCGCTGGTACCAGTCATCGGCAAGTCCACTCAGCTCCACGTCCTCCTGTACCACATCACTCCATCTCTTCTCTAGCCCATGCCACGCCCGTTTAGCCCCCTCGATCCGACCGAACAAAAGCTGTTTCGGCATGCGGTGGCTGGGCATGCGGGCTACATGACCCAGCCAACACAGCCTTGCCTGCCAGAGGAGCTCACCGATGGGACCTTGCCCAGCTCTTTTGAGGATTTATGAGCTCCTCACACAATCCAGCCTGGTTAAACCCAGGATGGATCGTAGGCAGGCCAGCTTAAATGTTTCCAACCTGCGAAGATGCTCCATTAGGGGGGTCCACGTTTCGCAAGTGTAGAGAAGGAAGGGAATGACCGTGGCCGAGAAGACCCGAAGCTTAATGCGAAGTGACAGACCAGGTAGCTTCCACACAGCGTTACGCAACCGATGAAAAGATATTGCCGCTCACACACTCACTCACACACTCACACAGACACACACACAGACTGACACAAAGATCCCCCGTATATCCTGAACAGACTTTTGGGGCAAGTGCTGTTAGCGAGCAGCTATGCATGGCACACGAGGGGGTGGGCAGCCAGCACCACGCCCGGCCGCCTTTTTCTCCCTAGTGGCGATGTTTACACACAGCACCGCGCTAACCGCTGCACCACCGCTCCCCCGCTGTTACAGTACAGCACTGTCCCCAGGTAAGATGGCCGCCCGCCTCCACGTGACTCGGCGCGCGCACTCGGCACGTGGTGTCATCACCACGTGGTGTCACCGAAAGCGCGGTCACGCGCCATCCCTGCTCACGGAGTCGCTGCCGCATTGGTCTCTGGGCCTCTCGTGTCCAGCGTCTGTCGGTCTCTTGTGACTCTGTGTGCGAGTCGCTGGCTATCTGTAAGGGTCTCTTCTGGGTCTTTGTGCGAGTCTCTGGGTCTCTGTGTGAGGGTCTGGGTCTCTGTGTGAGGGTCTCTGGGCCTGGTGCAAGGAACAAGAAAATGGAGCCTGCCAATGTCCCCCTCTCCTCCACGTGGCGTGGCAATGCAGCCGCTCCCCGCTCGTGTGGGCCAGTGCAGTTGCACCGCCTGCACACGCGGTGGTAGACGCGGTAGCCACTGGTGGTGTACCGCGTGCTCATAATTTTCTGTACTGTATCGTCATTTCCTGAACATGAACATAAAGGTAATTGTCTATAGCACACAATACAGGTTTATAGCACATAATACAGTTTTTTTGGTACAATTTTACGTGATCTAACCAAAAAAAACGTGTATTATGGATAATATTTTTCGCGAAAGCCTGCGTGTTAAACAGTTTATAGCACAGCCTGCGTGTTAAACTGTTTAGTCATGCGCTTGTGTTTTAGTGTTGCCCTTGCTCCCAACACTCCGATTAGCACAGTTGGCTACGTTGAAAGAAGTTTAACACGCTACAAGTTATTTTACTTTCTACATCCGTTAATGGAGCAGATCACGGCAAAAATAACAACTAAAGTCTCGAGTAAGGCAATGTGTTATATTCTGTTTTGTCCATGATGACAGTGGCATTGCCCTTGTCGGCTGAGAGGACGACAATATCATCCCTCTTTTTTAATTGAGAACTACTCAACGATGGCAGCTATACAAAAATAAAAAGAGATCCCACCAACAGCCTGGTCACCAAAACGAACAAAATGATCTCTGATTCAACAGCATTAATTGATGAGATCAAACAGTTCTCGTTGAAACCCTCTGCTGCCTGACCACCAAGATTATATGGCCTTCCAAAGATACACAAAGAAGATACACCCCTTCGTCCCATCGTCTCTACTATCATCTCCCCCACCTACAAACTGGCACGTTTTCTTGCTGATATACTGCGACCTTTCACTGGAAAAAACACCTCTGCGGTATTAGATTCTACTCACCTGGTATCGACAATCAAAGGCATTTCCCTGTCCCCAGACGACCTGCTTGTCAGTTTTGATGTGGTGTCCTTGTTCACCAAAGTCCCGGTACCTGACACCATCGCTATCATTGAAGACCTGGTTCATCAAGGACTGCATACTGGTGTACCCCCCTTGGTGAGACATTGCTCAACCAACACATACTTCACCTGGAATGGAACTTTCTACAAGCAAACTGAGGGCACCCCAATGGGCTCCGCCCTATCTCCGGTTGTAGCCAACGTATTCATGGAAAAATTTGAAACTGACCCCATCCAGACTGCCACTCTATGCCCGACCTTATGTAAGAGGTACGTTGATGACACCTTTGTCATCTGGCCACATGGCCAGCCTGCTCTAGACGAATTCCGCGACCACATCAATTCCATACACCCAGCCATCAGATTTACCATGGAGGTCGAAAAAGATGGCAAACTACCCTTTTTGGATGTCTTAATTAAAAGGAGACATGATGGTTCAATGAGCCACTCTGTCTACAGGAAAGCAACCCATACAGATGCTTACTTGAAACCGGATTCCCACCACCATCCATCCCAGAAGAACTCCCTCATCAAGACTCTATACCATAGAGCCCAATGCATTTCCGACCAGGAACACATTACCAGTGAACTCAAGCACGTACACCAGGCTCTCAGGGCTAATGGTTACTCCGACTACACAATCTGCAAAGCCATCACTCCAGTCATGAAGAAGGATCCTCTTGTGGAGCCACTCAAAACCATCACCTTACCCTACATTGCAGGGGTCACTAAAAAGATCTCCAAAATCCTGAATAAACACAAGATCCAGGTCCGATTCAACACAGTACATAAAATCCGTGATCTGGTTCCATCTGTAAAAGATGCTGTTCCAGACATACAGTACCTGGGCGTTTACAAACTAAAGTGCCTCTGTGGTAGTAGCTACATTGGAGAAACCAAACGACATATCTCGGACCGCATCCGCGAACATAAAGCAGACTTGAAACACGGTAGAACGAACTCCTCTGCCGTGGCAGATCACTGTTATAATTCATTGGGCTCACATGACATTGAATTCTCCAAGACGGAGGTTCTTTGCAAACCAACCGGCTACCATGAGAGATTCGTTCATGAGGCCATTCACATATACAAGCACAGAGACAATTTCAACCGAGAAGATGGATTCTGGCTTAATAACCATTGGAAAGATGTTTTAAACCATTTCTGTTCTTAATTAATTGTATTTTACGATGACCTTCAGACCGCAGCTCTTTCGCCAGCATTGACTCTTAATACCTCTCACACCACGGTAAATGGTATGGTTTACAACATGGAGTATAATAGCGCCTCGCAGCTGTCTCTCTCCCCCTCCTCTGTTCCGACCATGGATGAACTCGTCTGTCTGAACGGGGCCCATAGCTATCCGTGTTGCTAAAGTTGAGGGTAAGAATCCACCCATTTTTTCGCCATATAGCATTGTGAAATATAACGACTTATTGTTGGTAGCTTATCTGATTGGAGAATATAGAGTTTATTGATAACATTAAGGTAATTTATATTTTAGTTTTTTATTGGTTCACTATATAGTACTGTGAATAGCTCAGATGTGTAGGCCTTGACTTCAACATAGCCATTTCTGTGACCAGTCACTAGCTAATCACTCAGTTATTTCAATGCTAAATTCGCCTAGTTATTTCAAGGATAAATTATCCTGTTTGATTTGTACTAAGTGCCTCGGTGAATGTGTATGCTCTGACTTTAACATAGCTATTTCTGTGACCAGTTACAAGCTAATCACTCAGCTATTTCAATGCTAAATTCTATGCTAATTCCTTTGTCAAGGGGTGCCTCTGCGGATGTGTATGCTTTAACTTAGCTATTTCAATGCTAAATTTTATGCTAATTCCTTTGTCAAGGGGTGCCTCTGCGGATGTGTATGCTTTAACTTTTAACAAAGCCATTTCTGTGACCAATCACAAGCTAATCACTCAGCCATTTCAATGCTAAATTATATGCTAATTCCTTTGTCAAGGCGCTTTGTTTCCTCTCACACAGCTTAAAGGTCGTGATCTGAACGTGGCTTTTTCACTCCAGTGCTGTCCTACCAGACAGTCTCGTCCCTTCACCTGATGAAGGCCACCTGTGTTGTGGCCGAAACGTCGTGAGAATATTATTGTGTTATTTTATTTTATAAAATTTACTATTTTATTCTCATTCTACGTGACTTTAACGAAAGAACCAAAGAAGATGAATCATTGCAGTCACGAAAGCTTTAAATCGGACTCGTCCTTCTAAATAAACTGCCAAATTGCTGCGCGTGGTGCTAACGTTTTTAATAAATAAATACACCGTTTAAAAATAAATAAATTTATACAAACCGACACACCTGATGACGACCGTTTGTGTTATGGTCGAAACGTCGTGAGAATTTTTATTGTTTTATATATATTTTATTGTTTCCCTTCAACGTGACTTTACCGAAAGAACTAAGAATATGAATTACTGCAGTCACGAAAGCTTTAAATCACAAACCCACATCATTAACACGGACCCACATCATTAATAAGAAACTCACATCAAGACGAGGTTACATCTTTACCACTCACCCACAACACTGGACATCTGTGAGAAAGAGCTGTATAGCTCATCTGACTCCAGTATAAATATTCTGATTCTGACATGAACTCACATCATCACGACTCACTCACAACACCTGATATGGTTTATCAAATCTTTCCAATGCTAAGCCAGAATCCATCTTCTCGGTTGAAATTGTCTCTGTGCTTGTATATGTGGATAGCCCTTCACTTGGAATGGAACTTTCTACAAACAAACTGAGGGGATCCCAATGGGCTCCCCCCTATCTCCGGTTATAGCTAACATTTTCATTGAGAAATTTGAGACTGACGCCATCCAGACTGCCACTCTGCGCCCAACCTTATGGAAGAGGTACGTGGATGACACTTTTGTTATCTGACAACATGGCCGGCCTGCTCTAGACCAATTCTTCGACCACATCAATTCCATACACCCAGCCATCAGATTTACCATGGAAGTCGAAAAAGATGGCAAGCTACCTTTTTTGGATGTCCTAATTAAAAAGAGACCTGATGGTTCAATGAGCCACTCTGTCTACAGGAAAGCTACCCATACGGATGCTTATCTGAAACCGGATTCCCACCACCATCCATCACAGAAGAATTCTCTCATCAAGACTCTGTATCATAGAGCCCAATGCATATCCGACCAGGAACACATAGGCAGTGAACTCAAGCACGTACACCAAGCTCTTAAGGCTAATGGTTACTCCGACTATACAATCCGCAAAGCTATCACTCAAACCATGAAGAAGGACCCTCTTGAGGAGCCTTTCAAAACCATCACTTTACCCTACATTGCGGGGATCACAAAAAAGATCTCCAAAATCTTGCATAAACACAAGATCCAGGTCCGTTTCAACACATTACATAAAATCCGTGATCTGGTTCCGTCTGTAAAAGATGTGATTTCGGACATACAATACCCTGGTATCAACAAACTAAGTTGCCTCTGTGGTAGTAGTTACATTGGAGAAACCAAACGCCATGTCTCGGACCGCATTCGTGAACACAAAGCAGACCTTAAACACGGTAGGACCAACACCTCGGCCGTGGCAGATCATTGTTATAATTCAGTAGGCTCACATGACATTGACTTTTCCAAGACAGAGGTTCTTTGTAAGCCATCTGGCTACCATGAGAAATTCGTTCATGAGGCTATCCACATATACAAGCACAGAGACAATTTCAACCGAGAAGATGGATTCTGGCTTAGCAATCATTGGAAAGATTTGATAAACCATTTCAGGTCTTAATTGATTGTTCACGCTTACAGTGGCTTTCAGACGGCATACAATAATTTTTTCGTCTCCCCCCTCCTCTTTTCAGAACATAGATGGACTCGTCCTTCTAAATAAACTGCTAAATCGTTGCGCGTGGTGCTAACGTTTTTTATAAATAAATAAATACACCGTTTAAAAATAAATAAATTTATGCAAACAGACATACCTGATGACGACCGTTTGTGTTATGGTCGAAACGTCGTGAGAATTTTATTGTTTTATATATATTTTATTATTTTATTGTTTCCCTTCAACGTGACTTTACCGAAAGAACTAAGAATATGAATTACTGCAGTCACGAAAGCTTTAAATCACAAACCCACATCATTAACACGGACCCACATCATTAATAAGAAACTCACATCAACGCGAGGTTACATCTTTACCACTCACTCACAACACTGGACATCTGTGAGAAAGAGCTGTATAGCTCATCTGACTCCAGTATAAATATTCTGATTCTGACATGAACTCACATCGTCACGACTCACTCACAACACACCACCACCACTATCAGTAACACCACTAACGCCACCACTCCTCCTGCCAGTACACTACACAGACACACACGTCCTCACCACTCACATCACCACTCACCTACAGTTCCTCACTTCCTCCAGAGAGTCGCTGCTTCTGTCGTCTCGGTGCTTCTCTACCGCCACATGTGAGAAAAAAGATCGGCAGAAGCAAGTGGGGGCGGGGCTCGGTGATCACGCCCTCAGTGACGCAATATCCTGTGAGCCCCTCCCCCCCAGCACCTTCCCCCCCCTCTACGCCCCCTCCCTCACTCACACCGCCAAAGACAAAGCTCCCGCGTATTTAGCCTTAACAGAGCACTACTAACAACAACCCCACCACTAACAACGCCACCACCAATAACAACTCCACCACCAATAACAACCCCACCAACAATAACAACCCCACCACTAATTACAACCCCACCACTAACAACCACACCACCACTAATACACAGTTCTGATCCACTCCTCAGCTGCTCCCCACACGCGATGCTTCTGCTGCTCTCTACTTCCGCTTCCGCCGGTGAACGTGGCGCCAACTTCTGAAGCGGTTCGCTGCCTGGGCCTCCTCTGGGTCGACTCAGCCTGAAGGTGAGAACCTCGCATGGTGTGGACACCTCAGCAGTGGTGGAGGAGAGACAAAGGCGGCCCACAGCCGTAGGCTTCTAAACAGCTGCTGGGCTCACGGCATCGGTTCAAGCAGAGCCCGGCTCTGCTGCTGAGGCACTGAAGGTGGAAAGCGGCCCAGCGTGGCGCTCGAGTTGAGCCATTGCTGCTGATGAGAGGCTGATGGGATCAGTCAAATATACTTTTTCATCTTTGCAAGGAAGGGTTTATTGTGAAGGAGGCGAATCGCGTGCTGGCGGAGGAGGCCTCCACTAGACGCCGCTAATTAGGGTATTTGGTCTACTCTTCCACGCTGATCTCCACGTTTTTGAGCAAGGTGGGCGTACCCCCACTTTACCCCACCACATGCGGGTCGTTAGCTCACTGGACTTGCACTGCAGAGGTGCAGGTTCGATTCTATCGCCCACACACCCACCCACTCACTTGCCCACTCACCAACTCACCCACTAACCCATCTATCCACCCACCCACAGGGACATGTGGAGACACACGGAGACACATGGACACACGGATACATAGAGCCTTGATAAAGTGGTTGTGTAGGTGGTGTTAGAGTATCAGCATCAATGTGGTTGTTGTGGTTATGTTGCTTGTTATGGTTGTGGTGGTTGAGGTGATGTTGGTTGTGGTGGTTTTGGATGTGGTGGCTGCAGTTATAGTTGTGGTTGTATCGCTGGTTGTAGTGGTTCAGGTTTTAGTTGTGGTGTAGGTGGTTATGTTAGTTGTTATGGTCCTTTTGGTTGTCGTAATAATTGCGGTTGTGGGGGGTATATTTTTTGTGGCTATAGTTGTGTACGTGGAGGTTGGGGTTTTCATGGTTATAGTTACAGTTGTGGTTATGTTATTGGTGTTGTTATACTTGGGGTTGTGGTTATAATAGTGATTGTGGTCAAAGTTGTGATGGTTATGTTATGTTTTGTGGTTATAGTTGTGGTGAAGGTGGTTATGTTGGCTTTCATGGTTGTTGTATGTGTAGGGAGCGGTAGAGTAGCGGTTGAACGCCACGCCACGGACCCGAGGAAGTTCGATTCCCGCTCACGGCCAACACCAGTGACGATCATCTGAACCAGTCCAGGGCTTCCGCTACATCGACTCTGCCTGAAATTAGTACCTGTTGTGGTGTGTAATAAACATCGCCACTCGGGAGACAAAGACGGTCGGGTGTAGTGCTATCCACCCACCTGCTTGTGTTCCACACTGCGGGCCTCCATAGGTGCTCGCTAACAGAACTTGCCCCAACAGTCTGTTATAGGCTATAGAATATTTTTTTGTCTTTTGTTGTTGTATGTGTGTTGAACTTCTTTCGAACCATATGTTGCCACCTGTGATAACCGGAGATGCGGTTATAGTTGTAGTGGTTATATTATGGTTGTGGTTATAGTTGTGTCTGGTTTTAGTGCTTAGAGTTGTGGTTATAGATATGGTTATAATTGTGGTTATAGTTGTGGGTGTGGTTATAATTGTAGTTGCTTTTGGTTATAGTTTTGGTTATAGTGGTTATGGTTGTTGGTTATGGTTGTGGCTGTGGTTACATTTGTGGTTACATTTGTGGTTGAATTTGTAGTTCTAGTTGTGGTTGTTGGTTTGTGGTGGTGAGGCTGGTGCAGGTGGTGGGTTGGAGGCCACGTTCCCTGCCCATGCGGTTCCAACAGCGATGGCTCCCTGTGCTATGTGGGTCACGTGAACTTGTCTCCCAGCATGCCTTGAAGTCATGATTATAGGAGCCCTCGCCTCCTCTACGCACTCTCCTCCTATCTCTCCCCTCTCACCTCCACGCACTCTCCTCCTACCTCTCACCTCCTCCCCGTGTCTCCCCCTTTCTCTTTTTCCCAGGTTCTCCCTCCTCTCTCTCCCCGTGTCTCCTTCCTCTATGTCGCCGTGTCTCTCTCCTCTCCCTCCCCGCGTTTCCCTCCTATCTTTCCCCGTGTCTCTTCTCTCTCCCCGCTTTTCCCTCTCCAACCTCCCCCTGTCTCCCTCCTATCTCTCCCCGTGTATCCTTTCTCTCCCCGTGTCTCACTCTTCTATCTCCCCCTGTCTCCCTCTTGCTTCCCGTGTCTCACTCACTCAGCCACCCACTCAGCCACTCACTCAACCACTCAGTCACTCAGCCACTCAATCACCCAGCCACTGACTCACTTAGCCACTCACTCAACCTCTCACTCAACCTCTCACTCACTCAACCACTCACTCAACCACTCACTCACGCAGCCACTCACTCACGCAGCCACTCACTCACCCAGCCACTCATTCACTCAGCCACTCACTCAACCACTCACTCACTCATTCAACCTGTCAATCACGCAACCACTCAGCCACCAACTCAGCCACTCACTCAACCACTCACTCACTCAGCCACTCAAACACTAACTTACTCAGCCACTCACTCAGCCACCCACTCAGCCACTCACTCAACCACTCAGTCACTCAGCCACTCACTCACTCAGCCACTCACTCACTCAGCCTCTCACCAGCCACTCACTCAGCCACTCACTCAACCACTCACGTACTCAAGCTCTCAATCAACCACTCACTCACCCAGCCACTCACTCAGCTGCTTAGTCACTCTGCTACCCACTCACTCAACCACTCACTCATTCAGCCTCTCACTCAGCCACTCACTAACTCAGCCACTCACTCCCTCAACCACTCAATCACTCAGCCACTCTCTCATTCAATCACTCACCTAGCCACCTGCTTATTTGTTTATTTTACCAGGTAAGGCCCATAAGATATATGTCTTTTTCAGACGTAACCTGGCCACATATGATTGCCCAATTAAGTGGCATTTACGTGTCAATTTATATCAGCAACTATAAATGTGGAGTGACAAACAGGAGCTGGACAAAAATTCACACAACGAAGGGGAGAGTGAGAGAAACATGCGAACTCCAAATATACAACAGGCATCAGGGTCAGGATTGTTGTATATATTGTCTTGAAAAATAATAAAAATGAAATGAAAAATGCAAAAGGTGTAATTTTACAAAATTAGGTAATATGTCAATTTATGCAATTACGCTAATTAGGCTCGGCTTTGTTGTCTAGGGGTATTACCAATCGTGATAATTGTCAGTGATGTGTGGGTTCTGGGTCCATATTTGTCGTGTCACTGGGGTTTATAATAGGCTGGTAGGGTGGGTTTATTATGGCCATGTAGGGTGGGGTTATAATGGCTAGGGAGGGTCAGTTCATAATGGCCAGGTAGGGTGGGGTTATAATGGCCAGTGAGAGTGGGGTTATAATGGCCAGGTAGGGTGGGGTAAAATGGCCTTGTCAGGGGTCCACCTCCTCCACCACCAGTTCCACCTCAACCTCCTCCACCTCCCACCTCCTCGCAGGAACCCAGACCCAACAGGTGCCATGGGTTGCCACGCTACGTGCAGGAGGAGGAGCTCACCACTTGAATGTGACGAACAGTGAGCTTATCACTTGAATGTGAGATGAAGTGCGCTCATCACTTGAGTGTGACATGCAGTGAGCTCATCACTTGAATGTGACATGCAGGGAGCTCATCACATGAATGAATGGGACATGCAGTGAGCTCATCACTTGAATGTGACACGCAGTGAGCTCAACACTTGAATGTAACATATAGTTCACTGACCACTTGAATGTGACATGCAGTGCGCTCATCATTTGAATGTGACATGCAGTGAGTTCGCCACTTGAATGTGACATGCAGTGAGCTCACCACTTGAATGTGACATGCAGTGAGCTCAACACTTGAATGTGACATGTAGTGCACTGACCACTTGAACGTCATGCAGTGCGCTCATCACTTGAATGTGACATGCAGTGAGCTGAACACTTGAAATGTGACATGCAGTGAGCTCATCACTTGAAAGTGACATGCAATGAGCTCACCACTTGAAAGTGACATGCAGTGCGCTCATCACTTGAATGTGGCATGCAGTGAGCTCGCCACTTGAATGTGACATGCAGTGAGCTCGCCACTTTAATGACATGCAGTGTGCTCATCACTTAAATGTGATATGCAGTGCGCTCATCACTTGAATGGGACATGCAGTGTGCTCATCACTTGAATGTGACATGCAGTGAACTCACCACTTCAACGTGACATGCAGTGCGCTCGTTACGTGAATATGACATGCAGTGAGCTCGCCACTTCAATGTGACATGCAGTGAGCTCATCACTTGGACGTGACATGCAGTGTACTCATCACTTGAAAGTGACATGAATTGAGCTCATCACTTGAACATTACATGACATTTTCTACATCACACGACTATACTGACTATATATGATGGGGTATAGTCGTGTGATGTAGAAAAAAGTTTAGTTGGAGGCATATATTTTTTGTGACGTAAAATTGTAATGTATAATGACTTTTTGTTAGTAGTAGGGTAGTTGCAGTTGCTTAGCTTCAATATACTAAATTCCTCTGCTGATATGTAACCTCAGCTTATTGGAGAGTATATTGAGTATATTGGTTATATTGATGTAGTTTATATTTTAGTTTTTTTTTTTTATCAGTTTACTACATGGTGGTCATTATATAGTGTAGTGTATACCCAGTTACTTAATGTTAACAGCTCAGATTATTGGAGAGTATATTTGTACATTTATTATATTGATGTAGTTTATATTTATTTTTTTCACATCGGTTTATTGCATGGTAGTAGGGTATGTGTAGTTCTTTAGAAACTCCCTTTTTTATTTTCCACATAATGCACTAGCTTGATACGCGGTGGTTTGGGCTGTTGCAGTTCTTTATTATTAAAATTTTATCTCCCTTTATTATTGCCAATCCTACATGATACACTAACATAATATGACTTTGAGACCCCCCACCTGCCTACACATTCCACAAGGAGTAACTAATCCCATATCTGCATTTGTCATAAACATGCTAAATTCCTCTGTTATGTAAACTTCTTTATCAAGACGCTCTCCTCCTCCCACCCAATTTAAAATACGCTGCCAAGCTTAGCAGTGTTCGTTAGGACGCTGTCTTTCCGACAGCTCTGTTTCTTCACCTGAGGACGGCTGCTTGCGTTGTGGCCTAAACGTGAGAATTTTATTATATTATGTTGGATTTTTATTATTTTATTTTTTCCCTTCTACGTGCCTTTACTGAAAGAACCAATAATATGGTGCATACCTACTTTTGGTGGGACCTGCTTCCCCTAGAGCAGTGCATACTGACTGTGGTAATACCTGCTATCACTACAGCATTGCATGCTGACTGGTGGTACTCTGCTATGACTACAGCATTGCATACTAACTGTGGTGGTATCCTGCTATGACTACAGCATTGCATGCTGACTGTGGTGGTATCCTGCTATGACTACAGCATTGTATGCTGACTGTGGTGGTATCCTGCTATGACTACAGCATTGCATACTGACTGCAGTGGTATCCTGCTATGACTTCAGCATTGCATGTTGACTGTGGTGGTATCCTGCTATGACTACAGCATTGCATACTGACTGCAGTGGTTTCCTGCTATAACTTCAGCATTGCATACTGACTGCGGTGGTATCCTGCTATGACTACAGCATTGCATGCTGACTGTGGTGGTATCCTGCTATGACTACAGCATTGTATGCTGACTGTGGTTGTATCCTGCTATGACTACAGCATTGCATGCTGACTGTGGTGGTATCCTGCTATGACTATAGCAGTGCATGCTGACTATGGTGGTATCCTGCTATGACTACAGCATTGCATACTGACTGTGGTGGTATTCTGCTATGACTACAGCATTGCATACTGACTGTGGTGGTATCCGGCTATGACTACAGCATTGCATGCTAACTGGCAGTATCCTGCTATGACTACAGCATTGTGATGCTGACTGTGGTGGTATCCTGCTATGACAACAGCATTGCATGCTGACTGTGGTGGTATCCTGCTATGACTACAGCATTGCTTGCTGACTGTGGTGGTATCCTGCTATGACTACAGCATTGCATGCTGACTGTAGTCGTTTCCTGCTATGACTCAATCATTGCATGCTGACTGTGGTGGTTTCCTGCTATGACTACAGCATTGTATGCTGACTGTGGTGGTATCCTGCTATGACTACAGCATTGCATGCTGAATGTGGTGGTATCCTGCTATGACTACAGCATTGCATACTGACGGTGGTGGTATCCTGCTATGACTACAGCATTGAATGCTGACTGTGGCAGTATCCTGCTATGACTTCAGCATTGCATACTGACTGCGGTGGTATCCTGCTATGACTACAGCATTGCATGCTGACTGCCGTTGTATCCTGCTATGACTTCAGCATTGCATGCTGACTGTGGTTGTATCCTGCTATGACTATAGCAGTGCATGCTGACTATGGTGATATCCTGCTATGACTACAGCATTGCATACTGACTGTGGTGGTATCCTGCTGTGATTACAGCATTGCATCCTGACTGTGGTAGTATCCTGCTATGACTACAGCATTGCATGCTGACTGGTGGTGTCCTGCTATGACTACAGCATTGCATACTGACTGTGGTGGTATCCTGCTATGACTACAGCATTGCATACTGACAGTGGTGGTATCCTGCTATGACTACAGCATTGCATACTGACTGCGGTGGTCTCCTGCTATGACTACAGCATTGCATGCTGACTGGTGGTTTCCTGCTATGACTACAGTATTGCATGATGACGGTGGTGGTATCCTGCTATGATTACAGCAGTGCATACTTACTGTGGTACCTGCTATGATTACAGCAGTGCATACTGACTGGTGGTACCTGCTATGATTACAGCAGTGGAAACTGCTGTTGTGGTACCTGCTATGATTACAGCACTGCATATTGTCGTGGTACCTGCTATGATTACAGCAGTGCATACTGACTGTGGTGGGACCTGCTATGATGACAGCATTGCATACTGACTGTGGTGGTATCCTGCTATGACTACAGCATTGCATGCTGACTGTGGTTGTATCCTGCTATGACTACAGCATTGTATGCTGACTGTGGTGGTATCCTGCTATGACTACAGCATTGCATGCTGACTGTGGATGTATCCTGCTAAGACTACAGCATTGCATGCTGACTGTGGTGGTATCCTGCTATGACTACAGCATTGCATGCTGACTGTGGTTGTATCCTGCTATGACTATAGCTGTGCATGCTCACTGTGGTGGTATCCTGCTATGACTACAGCATTGCATACTGACTGCAGTGGTATCCTTCTATAACTTCAGCATTGCATACTGACTGCGGTGGTATCCAGCTATGACTACAGCATTGCATGCTGACTGTAGTTGTATCCTGCTATGACTACAGCATTGCATGCTGACTGTGGTGGTATCCTGTTATGACTATAGCAGTGCATGCTGACTATGGTGGTATCCTGCTATGACTACAGCATTGCGATGCTGACTGTGGTGGTATCCTGCTATGATTTCAGCATTGCATGCTGACTGTGGTGGTATCCTGCTATGACTACAGCATTGCGTTCTGACTGTGGTGGTAACCTGCTATGACTACAGCATTGCTTGCTGACTGTGGTGGTATCCTGCTATGACTACAGCATTGCATGCTGACTGTAGTCGTTTCCTGCTATGACTCAATCATTGCATGCTGACTGTGGTGGTTTCCTGCTATGACTACAGCATTGTATGCTGACTGTGGTGGTATCCTGCTATGACTACAGCATTGCATGCTGAATGTGGTGGTATCCTGCTATGACTACAGCATTGCATACTGACGGTGGTGGTATCCTGCTATGACTACAGCATTGAATGCTGACTGTGGCAGTATCCTGCTATGACTTCAGCATTGCATACTGACTGCGGTGGTATCCTGCTATGACTACAGCATTGCATGCTGACTGCCGTTGTATCCTGCTATGACTTCAGCATTGCATGCTGACTGTGGTTGTATCCTGCTATGACTATAGCAGTGCATGCTGACTATGGTGATATCCTGCTATGACTACAGCATTGCATACTGACTGTGGTGGTATCCTGCTGTGATTACAGCATTGCATCCTGACTGTGGTAGTATCCTGCTATGACTACAGCATTGCATGCTGACTGGTGGTGTCCTGCTATGACTACAGCATTGCATACTGACTGTGGTGGTATCCTGCTATGACTACAGCATTGCATACTGACAGTGGTGGTATCCTGCTATGACTACAGCATTGCATACTGACTGCGGTGGTCTCCTGCTATGACTACAGCATTGCATGCTGACTGGTGGTTTCCTGCTATGACTACAGTATTGCATGATGACGGTGGTGGTATCCTGCTATGATTACAGCAGTGCATACTTACTGTGGTACCTGCTATGATTACAGCAGTGCATACTGACTGGTGGTACCTGCTATGATTACAGCAGTGGAAACTGCTGTTGTGGTACCTGCTATGATTACAGCACTGCATATTGTCGTGGTACCTGCTATGATTACAGCAGTGCATACTGACTGTGGTGGGACCTGCTATGATGACAGCATTGCATACTGACTGTGGTGGTATCCTGCTATGACTACAGCATTGCATGCTGACTGTGGTTGTATCCTGCTATGACTACAGCATTGTATGCTGACTGTGGTGGTATCCTGCTATGACTACAGCATTGCATGCTGACTGTGGATGTATCCTGCTAAGACTACAGCATTGCATGCTGACTGTGGTGGTATCCTGCTATGACTACAGCATTGCATGCTGACTGTGGTTGTATCCTGCTATGACTATAGCTGTGCATGCTCACTGTGGTGGTATCCTGCTATGACTACAGCATTGCATACTGACTGCAGTGGTATCCTTCTATAACTTCAGCATTGCATACTGACTGCGGTGGTATCCAGCTATGACTACAGCATTGCATGCTGACTGTAGTTGTATCCTGCTATGACTACAGCATTGCATGCTGACTGTGGTGGTATCCTGTTATGACTATAGCAGTGCATGCTGACTATGGTGGTATCCTGCTATGACTACAGCATTGCGATGCTGACTGTGGTGGTATCCTGCTATGATTACAGCATTGCATGCTGACTGTGGTGGTATCCTGCTATGACTACAGCATTGCGTTCTGACTGTGGTGGTAACCTGCTATGACTACAGCATTGCTTGCTGACTGTGGTGGTATCCTGCTATGACTACAGCATTGCATGCTGACTGTAGTCGTTTCCTGCTATGACTCAATCATTGCATGCTGACTGTGGTGGTTTCCTGCTATGACTACAGCATTGTATGCTGACTGTGGTGGTATCCTGCTATGACTACAGCATTGCATGCTGAATGTGGTGGTATCCTGCTATGACTACAGCATTGCATACTGACGGTGGTGGTATCCTGCTATGACTACAGCATTGAATGCTGACTGTGGCAGTATCCTGCTATGACTTCAGCATTGGATACTGACTGCGGTGGTATCCTGCTATGACTACAGCATTGCATGCTGACTGCCGTTGTGTCCTGCTATGACTACAGCATTGCATACTGACTGTGGTGGTATCCTGCTATGACTACAGCATTGCATACTGACAGTGGTGGTATCCTGCTATGACTACAGCATTGCATACTGACTGCGGTGGTCTCCTGCTATGACTACAGCATTGCATGCTGACTGCCGTTGTATCCTGCTATGACTTCAGCATTGCATGCTGACTGTGGTTGTATCCTGCTATGACTATAGCAGTGCATGCTGACTATGGTGATATCCTGCTATGACTACAGCATTGCATACTGACTGTGGTGGTATCCTGCTGTGATTACAGCATTGCATCCTGACTGTGGTAGTATCCTGCTATGACTACAGCATTGCATGCTGACTGGTGGTGTCCTGCTATGACTACAGCATTGCATACTGACTGTGGTGGTATCCTGCTATGACTACAGC
The DNA here is from genome assembly GCF_048934315.1 of Petromyzon marinus. NCBI lineage: Eukaryota > Metazoa > Chordata > Hyperoartia > Petromyzontiformes > Petromyzontidae > Petromyzon > Petromyzon marinus. The sequence goes on from NW_027423255.1 coordinate 79,229, forward strand.
ATTGCATACTGACAGTGGTGGTATCCTGCTATGACTACAGCATTGCATACTGACTGCGGTGGTCTCCTGCTATGACTACAGCATTGCATGCTGACTGGTGGTTTCCTGCTATGACTACAGTATTGCATGCTGACGGTGGTGGTATCCTGCTATGATTACAGCAGTGCATACTTACTGTGGTACCTGCTATGATTACAGCAGTGCATACTGACTGGTGGTACCTGCTATGATTACAGCAGTGGAAACTGCTGTTGTGGTACCTGCTATGATTACAGCACTGCATATTGTCGTGGTACCTGCTATGATTACAGCAGTGCATACTGACTGTGGTGGGACCTGCTATGATGACAGCATTGCATACTGACTGTGGTGGTATCCTGCTATGACTACAGCATTGCATGCTGACTGTGGTTGTATCCTGCTATGACTACAGCATTGCATACTGACGGTAGTGGTATCCTGCTATGACTACAGCATTGCATACTGACTGCGGTGGTATCCTGCTATGACTACAGCATTGCATGCTGACTGCCGTTGTATCCTGCTATGACTCCAGCATTGCATGCTGACTGTGGTTGTATCCTGCTATGACTATAGCAGTGCATGCTGACTATGGTGATATCCTGCTATGACTACAGCATTGCATACTGACAGTGGTGGTATCCTGCTATGACTACAGCATTGCATACTGACTGCGGTGGTCTCCTGCTATGACTACAGCATTGCATGCTGACTGGTGGTGTCCTGCTATGACTACAGCATTGCATACTGACTGTGGTGGTATCCTGCTATGACTACAGCATTGCATACTGACAGTGGTGGTATCCTGCTATGACTACAGCATTGCATACTGACTGCGGTGGTCTCCTGCTATGACTACAGCATTGCATGCTGACTGCCGTTGTATCCTGCTATGACTTCAGCATTGCATGCTGACTGTGGTTGTATCCTGCTATGACTATAGCAGTGCATGCTGACTATGGTGATATCCTGCTATGACTACAGACTTGCATACTGACTGTGGTGGTATCCTGCTGTGATTACAGCATTGCATCCTGACTGTGGTAGTATCCTGCTATGACTACAGCATTGCATGCTGACTGGTGGTGTTCTGCTATGACTACAGCATTGCTTACTGACTGTGGTGGTATCCTGCTATGACTACAGCATTGCATACTGACAGTGGTGGTATCCTGCTATGACTACAGCATTGCATACTGACTGCGGTGGTCTCCTGCTATGACTACAGCATTGCATGCTGACTGGTGGTTTCCTGCTATGACTACAGTATTGCATGCTGACGGTGGTGGTATCCTGCTATGACTACAGCAGTGCATACTTACTGTGGTACCTGCTATGATTACAGCAGTGCATACTGACTGGTGGTACCTGCTATGATTACAGCAGTGGAAACTGCTGTTGTGGTACCTGCTATGATTACAGCACTGCATATTGTCGTGGTACCTGCTATGATTACAGCAGTGCATACTGACTGTGGTGGGACCTGCTATGATGACAGCATTGCATACTGACTGTGGTGGTATCCTGCTATGACTACAGCATTGCATGCTGACTGTGGTTGTATCCTGCTTTGACTACAGCATTGCATGCTGACTGTGGTGGTATCCTGCTATGACTACAGCATTGCATGCTGACTGTGGTGGTATCCTGCTATGACTACAGCATTGCATACTGACTGCGGTGGTATCCTGCTATGACTACAGCATTGCATGATGACTGTGGTTGTATCCTGCTATGACTACAGCATTGCTTGCTGACTGTGGTTGTATCCTGCTATGACTATAGCAGTGCATGCTCACTGTGGTGGTATCCTGCTGTGACTACAGCATTGCATGCTGACTGTGGTGGTATCCTGCTATGACTACAGCATTGCATGCTGACTGTGGTGGTATCCTGCTATGACTACAGCATTGCATGCTGACTGTGGTGGTATCCTGCTATGACTACAGCATTGCTTGCTGACTGTGGTGGTATCCTGCTATGACTACAGCATTGCATGCTGACTGTGGTCGTTTCCTGCTATGACTCAAGCATTGCATGCTGACTTTGGTGGTATCCTGCTATGACTACAGCATTGTATGCTGACTGTGGTGGTATCCTGCTATGACTACAGCATTGCATGCTGACTGTGGTCGTTTCCTGCTATGACTCAAGCATTGCATGCTGACTTTGGTGGTATCCTGCTATGACTACAGCATTGTATGCTGACTGTGGTGGTATCCTGCTATGACTACAACATTGCATACTGACGGTGGTGGTATCCTGCTATGACTACAGCATTGCATGCTGACTGTGGTGGTATCCTGCTATGACTTCAGCATTGCATACTGACTGCGGTGGTATCCTGCTATGACTACAGCATTGCATGATGACTGCCGTTGTATCCTGCTATGACTTCAGCATTGCATGCTGACTGTGGTTGTATCCTGCTATGACTATAGCAGTGCATGCTGACTATGGTAATATCCTGCTATGACTACAGCATTGCATCCTGACTGGTGTTATCCTGCTATGACTACAGCATTGCATGCTGACTGGTGGTGTCCTGCTATGACTACAGCATTGCATCCTGACTGTGGTGGTATCCTGCTATGACTACAGCATTGCATACTGACAGTGGTGGTATCCTGCTATAACTACAGCATTGCATACTGACTGTGGTGGTCTCCTGCTATGACTACAGCATTGGATGCTGACTGGTGGTTTCCTGCTATGACTACAGTATTGCATGCTGACGGTGGTGGTATCCTGCTATGATTACAGCAGTGCATACTGACTGTGGTACCTGCTATGATTACACCAGTGCATACTGACTGTGGTGGGACCTGCTATGATGACAGCATTGCATACTGACTGTGGTGGTATCCTGCTATGACTACAGCATTGTATGCTGACTGTGGTGGTATCCTGCTATGACTACAGCATTGCTTGCTGACTGTGGTGGTATCCTGCTATGACTACAACATTGCATGCTGACTGTGGTGGTATCCTGCTATGACTATAGCATTGCATGCTGACTGTGGTTGTATCCTGCTATGACTATATGAGTGCATGCTGACTATGGTGGTATCCTGCTATGACAACAGCCTTGCATACTGACTGTGGTGGTATTCTGCTATGACTACAGCATTGCATGCTGACTGGTGGTATCCTGCTATGACTACAGCATTGTGATGCTGACTGTGGTTGTATCCTGCTATGACTACAGCATTGCATGCTGACTGTGGTGGTATCGTGCTATGACTACAGCATTGCTTGCTGACTGGTGGTATCCTGCTATGACTACAGCATTGCATGCTCACTGTGGTGGTATCCTGCTATGACTACAGCATTGCATACTGACTGCAGTGGTATCCTTCTATAACTTCAGCATTGCATACTGACTGCGGTGGTATCCTGCTATGACTACAGCATTGCATGCTGACTGTAGTTGTATCCTGCTATGACTACAGCATTGCATGCTGACTGTGGTGGTAACCTGCTATGACTATAGCAGTGCATGCTGACTATGGTGGTATCCTGCTATGACTACAGCATTGTGATGCTGACTGTGGTGATATCCTGCTATGACTACAGCATTGCATGCTGACTGTGGTGGTATCCTGCTATGACTACAGCATTGCGTGCTGACTGTGGTGGTATCCTGCTATGACTACAGCATTGCATGCTGACTGTGGTCGTTTCCTGCTATGACTCAAGCATTGCATGCTGACTGTGGTGGTATCCTGCTATGACTACAGCATTGTATGCTGACTGTGGTGGTATCCTGCTATGACTACAGCATTGCATGCTGACTGTGGTGGTATCCTGCTATGACTACAACATTGCATACTGACGGTGGTGGTATCCTGCTATGACTACAGCATTGCATGCTGACTGTGGTGGTATCCTGCTATGACTTCAGCATTGCATACTGACTGCGGTGGTATCCTGCTATGACTACAGCATTGCATGATGACTGCCGTTGTATCCTGCTATGACTTCAGCATTGCATGCTGACTGTGGTTGTATCCTGCTATGACTATAGCAGTGCATGCTGACTATGGTAATATCCTGCTATGACTACAGCATTGCATCCTGACTGGTGTTATCCTGCTATGACTACAGCATTGCATGCTGACTGGTGGTGTCCTGCTATGACTACAGCATTGCATCCTGACTGTGGTGGTATCCTGCTATGACTACAGCATTGCATACTGACAGTGGTGGTATCCTGCTATAACTACAGCATTGCATACTGACTGTGGTGGTCTCCTGCTATGACTACAGCATTGGATGCTGACTGGTGGTTTCCTGCTATGACTACAGTATTGCATGCTGACGGTGGTGGTATCCTGCTATGATTACAGCAGTGCATACTGACTGTGGTACCTGCTATGATTACACCAGTGCATACTGACTGTGGTGGGACCTGCTATGATGACAGCATTGCATACTGACTGTGGTGGTATCCTGCTATGACTACAGCATTGTATGCTGACTGTGGTGGTATCCTGCTATGACTACAGCATTGCTTGCTGACTGTGGTGGTATCCTGCTATGACTACAACATTGCATGCTGACTGTGGTGGTATCCTGCTATGACTATAGCATTGCATGCTGACTGTGGTTGTATCCTGCTATGACTATATGAGTGCATGCTGACTATGGTGGTATCCTGCTATGACAACAGCCTTGCATACTGACTGTGGTGGTATTCTGCTATGACTACAGCATTGCATGCTGACTGGTGGTATCCTGCTATGACTACAGCATTGTGATGCTGACTGTGGTTGTATCCTGCTATGACTACAGCATTGCATGCTGACTGTGGTGGTATCGTGCTATGACTACAGCATTGCTTGCTGACTGGTGGTATCCTGCTATGACTACAGCATTGCATGCTCACTGTGGTGGTATCCTGCTATGACTACAGCATTGCATACTGACTGCAGTGGTATCCTTCTATAACTTCAGCATTGCATACTGACTGCGGTGGTATCCTGCTATGACTACAGCATTGCATGCTGACTGTAGTTGTATCCTGCTATGACTACAGCATTGCATGCTGACTGTGGTGGTAACCTGCTATGACTATAGCAGTGCATGCTGACTATGGTGGTATCCTGCTATGACTACAGCATTGTGATGCTGACTGTGGTGATATCCTGCTATGACTACAGCATTGCATGCTGACTGTGGTGGTATCCTGCTATGACTACAGCATTGCGTGCTGACTGTGGTGGTATCCTGCTATGACTACAGCATTGCATGCTGACTGTGGTCGTTTCCTGCTATGACTCAAGCATTGCATGCTGACTGTGGTGGTATCCTGCTATGACTACAGCATTGTATGCTGACTGTGGTGGTATCCTGCTATGACTACAGCATTGCATGCTGACTGTGGTGGTATCCTGCTATGACTACAGCATTGCATACTGCCGGTGGTGGTATCTTGCTATGACTACAGCATCGCATGCTGACTGTGGTGGTATCCTGCTATGACTACAGCATTGCATACTGACGGTAGTGGTATCCTGCTATAACTACAGCATTGCATACTGACTGCGGTGGTATCCTGCTATGACTACAGCATTGCATGCTGACTGCCGTTGTATACTGCTATGACTTCAGCATTGCATGCTGACTGTGGTTGTATCCTGCTATGACTATAGCAGTGCATGGGGACTATGGTGATATCCTGCTATGACTACAGCATTGCATACTGACTGTGGTGGTATCCGGCTATGATTACAGCATTGCATCCTGACTGTGGTGGTATCCTGCTTTGACTACAGCATTGCATGCTGACTGGTGGTGTCCTGCTATGACTACAGCATTGCATACTGACTGTGGTGGTATCCTGCTATGACTACAGCATTGCATACTGACAGTGGTGGTATCCTGCTATGACTACAGCATTGCATACTGACTGTGGTGGTCTCCTGCTATGACTACAGCATTGCATGCTGACTGGTGGTTTCCTGCTATGACTACAGTATTGCATGCTGACGGTGGTGGTATCCTGCTATGATTACAGCAGTGCATACTTACTGTGGTACCTGCTATGATTACAGCAGTGCATACTGACTGGTGGTACCTGCTATGATTACAGCAGTGGAAACTGCTGTTGTGGTACCTGCTATGATTACAGCAGTGCATATTGTCGTGGTACCTGCTATGATTACAGCAGTGCATACTGACTGTGAGAGGACCTGCTATGATGACAGCATTGCATACTGACTGTGGTGGTATCCTGCTATGACTACAGCATTGCATGCTGACTGTGGTTGTATCCTGCTTTGACTACAGCATTGCATGCTGACTGGTGGTATCCTGCTATGACTACAGCATTGCATGCTGACTGTGGTGGTATCCTGCTATGACTACATCATTGCATACTGACTGCGGTGGTATCCTGCTATGACTACAGCATTGCATGATGACTGTGGTTGTATCCTGCTATGACTACAGCATTGCATGCTGACTGTGGTTGTATCCTGCTATGACTATAGCAGTGTATGCTCACTGTGGTGGTATCCTGCTGTGACTACAGCATTGCATGCTGACTGTGGTGGTATCCTGCTATGACTACAGCATTGCATGCTGACTGTGATGGTATCCTGCAATGACTACAGCATTGCATGCTGACTGTGGTGGTATCCTGCTATGACTACAGCATTGTGATGCTGACTGTGGTTGTATCCTGCTATGACTACAGCATTGCATGCTGACTGTGGTGGTATCGTGCTATGACTACAGCATTGCATACTGACTGCGGTGGTATCCTGCTATGACTACAGCATTGCATGATGACTGTGGTTGTATCCTGCTATGACTACAGCATTGCTTGCTGACTGTGGTTGTATCCTGCTATGACTATAGCAGTGCATGCTCACTGTGGTGGTATCCTGCTGTGACTACAGCATTGCATGCTGACTGTGGTGGTATCCTGCTATGACTACAGCATTGCATGCTGACTGTGGTGGTATCCTGCTATGACTACAGCATTGCATGCTGACTGTGGTGGTATCCTGCTATGACTACAGCATTGCTTGCTGACTGTGGTGGTATCCTGCTATGACTACAGCATTGCATGCTGACTGTGGTCGTTTCCTGCTATGACTCAAGCATTGCATGCTGACTTTGGTGGTATCCTGCTATGACTACAGCATTGTATGCTGACTGTGGTGGTATCCTGCTATGACTACAGCATTGCATGCTGACTGTGGTCGTTTCCTGCTATGACTCAAGCATTGCATGCTGACTTTGGTGGTATCCTGCTATGACTACAGCATTGTATGCTGACTGTGGTGGTATCCTGCTATGACTACAACATTGCATACTGACGGTGGTGGTATCCTGCTATGACTACAGCATTGCATGCTGACTGTGGTGGTATCCTGCTATGACTTCAGCATTGCATACTGACTGCGGTGCTATCCTGCTATGACTACAGCATTGCATGATGACTGCCGTTGTATCCTGCTATGACTTCAGCATTGCATGCTGACTGTGGTTGTATCCTGCTATGACTATAGCAGTGCATGCTGACTATGGTAATATCCTGCTATGACTACAGCATTGCATCCTGACTGGTGTTATCCTGCTATGACTACAGCATTGCATGCTGACTGGTGGTGTCCTGCTATGACTACAGCATTGCATCCTGACTGTGGTGGTATCCTGCTATGACTACAGCATTGCATACTGACAGTGGTGGTATCCTGCTATAACTACAGCATTGCATACTGACTGTGGTGGTCTCCTGCTATGACTACAGCATTGGATGCTGACTGGTGGTTTCCTGCTATGACTACAGTATTGCATGCTGACGGTGGTGGTATCCTGCTATGATTACAGCAGTGCATACTGACTGTGGTACCTGTTATGATTACACCAGTGCATACTGACTGTGGTGGGACCTGCTATGATGACAGCATTGCATACTGACTGTGGTGGTATCCTGCTATGACTACAGCATTGTATGCTGACTGTGGTGGTATCCTGCTATGACTACAGCATTGCTTGCTGACTGTGGTGGTATCCTGCTATGACTACAACATTGCATGCTGACTGTGGTGGTATCCTGCTATGACTATAGCATTGCATGCTGACTGTGGTTGTATCCTGCTATGACTATATGAGTGCATGCTGACTATGGTGGTATCCTGCTATGACAACAGCCTTGCATACTGACTGTGGTGGTATTCTGCTATGACTACAGCATTGCATGCTGACTGGTGGTATCCTGCTATGACTACAGCATTGTGATGCTGACTGTGGTTGTATCCTGCTATGACTACAGCATTGCATGCTGACTGTGGTGGTATCGTGCTATGACTACAGCATTGCTTGCTGACTGGTGGTATCCTGCTATGACTACAGCATTGCATCCTCACTGTGGTGGTATCCTGCTATGACTACAGCATTGCATACTGACTGCAGTGGTATCCTTCTATAACTTCAGCATTGCATACTGACTGCGGTGGTATCCTGCTATGACTACAGCATTGCATGCTGACTGTAGTTGTATCCTGCTATGACTACAGCATTGCATGCTGACTGTGGTGGTAACCTGCTATGACTATAGCAGTGCATGCTGACTATGGTGGTATCCTGCTATGACTACAGCATTGTGATGCTGACTGTGGTGATATCCTGCTATGACTACAGCATTGCATGCTGACTGTGGTGGTATCCTGCTATGACTACAGCATTGCGTGCTGACTGTGGTGGTATCCTGCTATGACTACAGCATTGCATGCTGACTGTGGTCGTTTCCTGCTATGACTCAAGCATTGCATGCTGACTGTGGTGGTATCCTGCTATGACTACAGCATTGTATGCTGACTGTGGTGGTATCCTGCTATGACTACAGCATTGCATGCTGACTGTGGTGGTATCCTGCTATGACTACAGCATTGCATACTGCCGGTGGTGGTATCCTGCTATGACTACAGCATCGCATGCTGACTGTGGTGGTATCCTGCTATGACTACAGCATTGCATACTGACGGTAGTGGTATCCTGCTATAACTACAGCATTGCATACTGACTGCGGTGGTATCCTGCTATGACTACAGCATTGCATGCTGACTGCCGTTGTATACTGCTATGACTTCAGCATTGCATGCTGACTGTGGTTGTATCCTGCTATGACTATAGCAGTGCATGGGGACTATGGTGATATCCTGCTATGACTACAGCATTGCATACTGACTGTGGTGGTATCCGGCTATGATTACAGCATTGCATCCTGACTGTGGTGGTATCCTGCTTTGACTACAGCATTGCATGCTGACTGGTGGTGTCCTGCTATGACTACAGCATTGCATACTGACTGTGGTGGTATCCTGCTATGACTACAGCATTGCATACTGACAGTGGTGGTATCCTGCTATGACTACAGCATTGCATACTGACTGTGGTGGTCTCCTGCTATGACTACAGCATTGCATGCTGACTGGTGGTTTCCTGCTATGACTACAGTATTGCATGCTGACGGTGGTGGTATCCTGCTATGATTACAGCAGTGCATACTTACTGTGGTACCTGCTATGATTACAGCAGTGCATACTGACTGTGAGAGGACCTGCTATGACTACAGCATTGCATGCTGACTGTGGTTGTATCCTGCTTTGACTACAGCATTGCATGCTGACTGGTGGTATCCTGCTATGACTACAGCATTGCATGCTGACTGTGGTGGTATCCTGCTATGACTACATCATTGCATACTGACTGCGGTGGTATCCTGCTATGACTACAGCATTGCATGATGACTGTGGTTGTATCCTGCTATGACTACAGCATTGCATGCTGACTGTGGTTGTATCCTGCTATGACTATAGCAGTGTATGCTCACTGTGGTGGTATCCTGCTGTGACTACAGCATTGCATGCTGACTGTGGTGGTATCCTGCTATGACTACAGCATTGCATGCTGACTGTGATGGTATCCTGCAATGACTACAGCATTGCATGCTGACTGTGGTGGTATCCTGCTATGACTACAGCATTGTGATGCTGACTGTGGTTGTATCCTGCTATGACTACAGCATTGCATGCTGACTGTGGTGGTATCGTGCTATGACTACAGCATTGTATGCTGACTGTGGTGGTATCCTGCTATGACTACAGCATTGCATGCTGACTGTGGTGGTATCCTGCTATGACTACAGCATTGCATACTGACTGCAGTGGTATCCTTCTATAACTTCAGCATTGCATACTGACTGCTGTGGTATCCTGCTATGACTACAGCATTGCATGCTGACTGTGGTGGTATCCTCCTATGACTATAGCAGTGCATGCTGACTATGGTGGTATCCTGCTATGACTACAGCATTGTGATACTGACTGTGGTGGTATCCTGCTATGACTACAGCATTGCATGCTGACTGTGGTGGTATCCTGCTATGACTACAGCATTGCGTGCTGACTGTGGTGGTATCCTGCTATGACTACAGCATTGCATGCTGACTGTGGTCGTTTCCTGCTATGACTCAAGCATTGCATGCTGACTGTGGTGGTATCCTGCTATGACTACAGCATTGTATGCTGACTGTGGTGGTATCCTGCTATGACTACAGCATTGCATGCTGACTGTGGTGGTATCCTGCTATGACTACAGCATTGCATACTGACGGTAGTGGTATCCTGCTATGACTACAGCATCGCATGCTGACTGTGGTGGTATCCTGCTATGACTACAGCATTGCATACTGACGGTAGTGGTATCCTGCTATGACTACAGCATTGCATACTGACTGTGGTGGTATCCTGCTATGACTACAGCATTGTGATGCTGACTGTGGTTGTATGCTGCTATGACTACAGCATTGCATGCTGACTGTGGTGGTATCCTGCTATGACTACAGCATTGCATGCTGACTGTGGTGGTATCCTGCTATGACTACAGCATTACATGCTGACTGTGGTGGTATCCTGCTATGACTACAGCATTGCATGCTGACTGTGGTGGTATCCTGCTATGACTACAGCATTGCATACTGACGGTGGTGGTATCCTGCTATGACTACAGCATCGCATGCTGACTGTGGTGGTATCCTGCTATGACTACAGCATTGCATACTGACGGTAGTGGTATCCTGCTATGACTACAGCATTGCATACTGACTGCGGTGGTATCCTGCTATGACTACAGCATTGCATGCTGTCTGCCGTTGTATCCTGCTTTGACTTCAGCATTGCATGCTGACTGTGGTTGTATCCTGCAATGACTATAGCAGTGCATGCTGACTATGGTGATATCCTGCTATGACTACAGCATTGCATACTGACTGTGGTGGTCTCCTGCTATGATTACAGCATTGCATCCTGACTGTGGTGGTATCCTGCTTTGACTACAGCATTGCATACTGACTGGTGGTGTCCTGCTATGACTACAGCATTGCATACTGACTGTGGTGGTATCCTGCTATGACTACAGCATTGCATACTGACAGTGGTGGTATCCTGCTATGACTACAGCATTGCATACTGACTGCGGTGGTCTCCTGCTATGACTACAGCATTGCATGCTGACTGGTGGTTTCCTGCTATGACTACAGTATTGCATGCTGATGGTGGTGGTATGCTGCTATGATTACAGCAGTGCATACTTACTGTGGTACCTGCTATGATTACAGCAGTGCATACTGACTGGTGGTACCTGCTATGATTACAGCAGTGGAAACTGCTGTTGTGGTACCTGCTATGATTACAGCAGTGCATATTGTCGTGGTACCTGCTATGATTACAGCAGTGCATACTGACTGTGGTGGGACCTGCTATGATGACAGCATTGCATACTGACTGTGGTGGTATCCTGCTATGACTACAGCATTACATGCTGACTGTGGTTGTATCCTGCTTTGACTACAGCATTGCATGCTGACTGTGGTGGTATCCTGCTATGACTACAGCATTGCATGCTGACTGTGGTGGTATCCTGCTATGACTACAGCATTGCATACTGACTGCGGTGGTATCCTGCTATGACTACAGCATTGCATGATGACTGTGGTTGTATCCTGCTATGACTACAGCATTGCATGCTGACTGTGGTTGTATCCTGCTATGACTATAGCAGTGCATGCTCACTGTGGTGGTATCCTGCTATGACTACAGCATTGCATGCTGACTGTGGTGGTATCCTGCAATGACTACAGCATTGCATGCTGACTGTGGTGGTATCCTGCTATGACTACAGCATTGCTTGCTGACTGTGGTGGTATCCTGCTATGACTACAGCATTGCATGCTGACTGAGGTCATTTCCTGCTATGACTCAAGCATTGCATGCTGACTTTGGTGGTATCCTGCTATGACTACAGCATTGTATGCTGACTGTGGTGGTATCCTGCTTTGACTACAGCATTACATGCTGACTGTGGTGGTATCCTGCTATGACTACAGCATTGCATGCTGACTGTGGTGGTATCCTGCTATGACTACAGCATTGCATACTGACGGTGGTGGTATCCTGCTATGACTACAGCATTGCATGCTGACTGTGGTGGTATCCTGCTATGACTTCAGCATTGCATACTGACTGCGGTGGTATCCTGCTATGACTACAGCATTGCATGCTGACTGCCGTTGTATCCTGCTATGACTTCAGCATTGCATGCTGACTGTGGTTGTATCCTGCTATGACTATAGCAGTGCATGCTGACTATGGTAATATCCTGCTATGACTACAGCATTGCATCCTGACTGGTGTTATCCTGCTATGACTACAGCATTGCATGCTGACTGGTGGTGTCCTGCTATGACTACAGCATTGCATACTGACTGTGGTGGTATCCTGCTATGACTACAGCATTGCATACTGACAGTGGTGGTATCCTGCTATGACTACAGCATTGCATACTGACTGCGGTGGTCTCCTGCTATGACTACAGCATTGGATGCTGACTGGTGGTTTCCTGCTATGACTACAGTATTGCATGCTGACGGTGGTGGTATCCTGCTATGATTACAGCAGTGCATACTGACTGTGGTACCTGCTATGATTACAGCAGTGCATACTGACTGGTGGTACCTGCTATGATTACAGCAGTGCATATTGTTGTGGTACCTGCTATGATTACACCAGTGCATACTGACTGTGGTGGGACCTGCTATGATGACAGCATTGCATACTGACTGTGGTGGTATCCTGCTATGACTACAGCATTGCATTCTGACTGTGGTGGTATCCTGCTATGATTACAGCAGTGCATACTGACTGTGGTACCTGCTATGATTACATCAGTGCATACTGACTGGTGGTACCTGCTATGATTACAGCAGTGTATATTGTTGTGGTACCTGCTATGATTACACCAGTGCATACTGACTGTGGTGGGACCTGCTATGATGACAGCATTGCATACTGACTGTGGTGGTATCCTGCTATGACTACAGCATTGCATTCTGACTGTGGTGGTATCCTGCTATGACTACAGCATTGCTTGCTGACTGTGGTGGTATCCTGCTATGAGTACAACATTGCATGCTGACTGTGGTGGTATTCTGCTATGACTACAGCATTGCATGCTGACTGTGGTTGTATCCTGCTATGACTATAGCAGTGCATGCTGACTATGGTGGTATCCTGCTATGACTACAGCATTGCATACTGACTGTGGTGGTATTCTGCTATGACTACAGCATTGCATACTGACTGTGGTGGTATCCGGCTATGACTACAGCATTGCATGCTGACTGGTGGTATCCTGCTATGACTACAGCATTGTGATGCTGACTGTGGTTGTATCCTGCTATGACTACAGCATTGCATGCTGACTGTGGTGGTATCCTGCTATGACTACACCATTGCATGCTGACTGTGGTGGTATCCTGCTATGACTACAGCATTGCATACTGACTGTAGTGGTATCCTGCTATGACTACAGCATTGCATGCTGACTGTTGTGGTATCCTGCTATGACTACAGCATTGCATACTGACTGCAGTGGTATCCTGCTATGACTTCAGCATTGCATACTGACTGCGGTGGTATCCTGCTATGACTACACCATTGCATTGCTCGGGGCTGGTGCAGGAAGTGGAATCCCCGTCATGATTGTTCAAGACCATTGTCATCGCCATCTCGTCGTCACCACCATGTCCTCGTTGTCGTCTCCGTCTTCACCATCCCGGGGTGCGGACATTATTTCCCCCTCTATCAGCCCATGGGGGGCTTCCATTTTATGGGAGTCTGCGATTTTGCATTGATTTCCGCAAGCAGAACACATTTTCTGTGGCGGACGCATATCCACTCCCTTGGATGGATGACTCCTTGGATGCTTTGTTGTGTACACGGTTCTTTTTAACCCTCGATTTGTTGTCTGGATTTTGGCACTTGCCTTTGGATGAAGAATCCAAGCCTAAAACCATGTGACTTTACCGAAAAAACTAAGAATATACCCCAAGGATTGTTCCAAGTTAATTGCCTCCCTATGGGGCTGCATTCGGCTTCTGCCACATTCCAGCAGCTTATGGAAATGGTCTTGGCAGGTCTTCAATGGGACTTGTGCCTCATTTACCTGGACGATGGCATTGTATTCGGGGACACATTTCAGGAGCATATTCTTGGTTCTTTTGGTAAAATCACGTAGATAGAAAAATATAAATAAGAAAATTTTAATACATTTTTTTAAAAAATAATAAAAATAATGATGAATTAAATATTATGAAAGCAAAAAAACACAATGAAAATAAAAATAGTAAAATAAAATTATAAATAAATAAAAAAGAATAAATACAAAAAACCTAAGACGTTTCGATCACAATACAAGTGTTCTTCATCAGGCGGAGAGAAAAGAGGCGGCAAGCCTCCAAATGTATAAGGGTTCCAAAGTGAGTGGGCGGGGGACGAGAGCTGCGCAAGCAACACGCTAATGCAGGAGCTTGTGCAGCGCAACCAGCATGGGCGGGGTAGCCAGTCAGCCAGCGGTAATGTAGGAGCAGACAATGGGGGGGAGGAAGGGGGCAGAGATAGGGGGAGAGGATGGTGGAGGGGGGGGTCAGAAATAGGGGGGGAGCAGGGGGTAGAGATGGGGGGGGCATTTCAACTCGCTCCACACATCCACACTACTGACGGTAAAGGTTGACAAGAAAACACAAGTCATGACCCAAAGTGGTTGATGACATCTTTCCAATGATTGCTGGGTTTAAAACCGTCGTCTCGGTTGAAATTGTGACTGTGTCTGTATATATGGATGGCTTCGTGAACGAATCTTTGTTGATAGTCAGTCGGCTTGGAAAGTACCATTGTCTTAGAGAAATCAATTTCATGTGAGCCAGCTGCATTAAAGTAATGATCAGCCACGACAGAAGTATTGGTCCTGTCGTGTTTGAGATCTGCCTTATGTTCAAGAACACGGTCAGAGACATGTTGCTTAGTTTCCCCAATGTAACTGCTGCTACAAATACAGCTTAGTTTGTAGACGTCGGGATATTGCATGTCAGGAATTTTGTCCTTCACAGATGGGATCAGGTCACAAATTTTATGCACTGTGTTAAATCGAACCTGGATCTTGTGTTTGTTCATTATTTTGGAAATATTTTTGGTTACCCCTGCTATGTATGGCAAGGTGATGGTTTTGATTGGATCCTCAGATGGCTCCTTCACGGTTGGGGTGATGGCTTTGTGGATAGTGTAGTCAGAATATCCATTTGCCTTGAGAGCTTGGTGTACGTGCTTGAGTTCACTGGTCAGGTGTTCATGGTCGGGGATACATTGAGCTCTATGGTGTAGCGTTTTGATGAGGGCATTTTTCTGGGATGGATGGTGGTGGGAATCAGGTTTACTTTCGTGTAGACAGAGTGGCTCATTGAGCCATCTGGTCTCATGCCATCTTTTTCTATCTCCATAGTGAATTTGTTTGCTGGGTGTATGGAATTGATGTGGTTGAGGAATTATTTCAGAGCTGGTCGGCCATGTGGCCAGATGACAAACGTGTCATCCACGTACGTCTTCCACAAAGACGGGCGTAGAGTGGATGCCTGGATGGCGTCCGTCTAAAATTTTTCCATTCAAATGTTGGCCACAACCGGAGATGAGGGAGAACCCATTGGGGTGCCTTCAGTTTGTTTGTAGAATGGTCCATTCCAAGTGAAGACTGTATTGGTGAGGCAGTGTCTCACCAGGGCTGTTACATCAGCATTCAGTCCTTGTTGGACCAAATCTTCAATTATTGCAATGGTATCGGGCACAGGAACTTTGGTGAACAAAGAAACTACATTGAAACTAACGAGCAAATCACCTGGGGACAGTGAAACCAGGTGAGCTGAGTTAAGAATAGAAGAGGTGGTCTTGCCAGTGAATGGCTGCAAGGTCTCCGACAGATATCGGGCCAGTTTGTAGGTGCGTGAGTCAATGGTGGAGACGATGAGACGAAGGGGTATACCTTCTTCATGGATTTTTAGTAAGCCATATTTTAATTTGTAATTTACATTTAATTTTACAATTTTAACTTTTTATTTTTATTGTTTTTTTCTTTCTTTTATTATTATTATTATTTTTTATTTCTTTTTGTTTCTATATACGTGATTTTACCGAAAGAACCAAGAATATGAATTCCTGCAGTCACGAACGTTTTAAGTCAAAGTTTCAGGAGCATTTATAAGCATCTGCGGTTCGTGTTTGTCTCAGAGTCCGTAAAACTTTGCTAATGCTGAAGCGTGACTTCTATTGGCCCGGTATGATGGATCATGTATACTACATGGTGAAATGTTGTACTGACTGCACACGCCACAAGCCACTATCACAAATATCATGGTGTCTCAAATTAACGAGCTAGTCAAATTAGATGTTCTCGGGCCATTCCCACTACTCAGAGGGGAAAACATTTCTCCTGGTCGGGGTGGAATATCTTTCCCGGTGGCCGATGGCATGGCCTCTGCCAGACCATTCGGCCACATCCATTGCGGACAAATTTCTGCACGTCTACGTAATGGATAAAGGAGCTCCTGAACAACTTATTACAGATCAGGGGTGGAATTTTTCTTCTAAATTGTTATGGGAGGTGTGTGACTCACTGGGTACAAGAAAAATTAGAACTTCGCTCTACCATCCTCAGACGGATGGGATGGTGGAACGCTTGCACAGGACTCTTATGTCCATGTTGTGCCAAAGAGTTAATGAGGTGCAGTTGGACTGGAATTTGCACATCCCCGGTGTCCTGGCTGCATATAGATTGGCCCATCATGCTTTAACAGGATTCTCCCCGTTTAATATCATGTACAGGAGGGAGAGTGATCCCCCCATGGAAGCACAGTTGGGCATGGACTTGGGTAAAAAGAGGGCCGTCATGCCCATGCCCATGCAGGTCATGCTTAGGCGTTTGAAGGAGGCGCGGGAGGCGTCTCAGGAAAATTCGGCCAAACGGCAGCATGCAAATGAGAAGCTCGTGGGGCAACGGGAGTCCGGGGCCCCATGGACAACTGGGGACAAGGCGTCGTTGCATTGTCCCCAGGTGTCCCTGGGTATGTCCCCTAAATTATACTGGCCGTTGCAGGGCCCTGTTGAGGTGATAAAGGTCAAGAGGCCGCAGTTTGTGTATATACAGGTCGGTTGCCATCGCTATTTTGTGCACCCGTCACGGTTAAAACCCTATGTTCCACCCTATTAGATAGTTCATCTCCATCTCCAGAGCGGCGGGCGTCGGATGTGTCCGACGAGTCGGGGCGACTGAGCCCAGAAGCTGAAGTCCAGGGATCCCCCGGCAGCGCTTCCGTGTGAAGGACCGTGCATGGAAGCCCAGTTGCCATCTTCTTCTCCCAGGGAGGAGCCGCACCCTTTAGGCCATTTGTGATGTTCCAGTGGTTCCCAGCGCGCAAGTTCCTGCTCGTGGTGGGGGACTGGCGTCGAGGACTCGCTCCAAGAGTGCTTCGTTTGCGCTGAACAGCTCCCTTCCCATCATGACAATTGTGTTCCGACGTCATCCGGCTGGTGGCCACCACCGCAAGCCAGACTGCAGCTTCCGGTTGATCTGGGATCCACCCTAATGCTCGTGACTGCGGCGTGCCTGCGGACGTCATGAATTGTTGCACTTCCCTCACGGTTCTGGTTAAATAATTACGGGGTCTTGTTGCTGATGTCCGCTAACCCCTGTTAAAGTAATTATGTTAGCCGAGACAGCTGTTTTTTTTTCATGGGGGAGGGGTGATGTAGGGGTATAGCTCTGGCTGCTGGTGGCCACCCGCGTGCGCGGGCGAAACAACCACTGGTTCCCGCGTGGGCGCGGCGGTGGAAGGCGACCCATCCGCCTGCAGCCCCTGCGCTGCGGATCCTCCGGCGGGTGCAGCCAGCCCAATTTGGATGACCAGCTGTGCAGCAGAGGAGAACAGTTGTCCGAGGCACCCGGTGAGTTCGCGTGATCCCTCGTCGGCCGCTGCCTCAGGACACATGGCCGGGTTCCCGGATTCCGGGGCTGTTAAGAGGATAACGTTTCTGTTATCATCGTCCTCTGAGGACACTACACGTGGGTTCTTCCACGTCGCTGCTTTCAATATCAATATTTTTTTTCTTTCCGTTTCTAGCACCAAATGTAGTGACTCAACTCGGAGACAGTAAGACTTTGAGGCACTTATTTTATTTCAAAAGGACCTTCAGGATGACACACACCTGACGTGGGTGAACACTATTATTATTAAGTCTGTCTATTGTCAGCAACCACTACTCAGTTAGAACTGTTGGTAGGCTGTCTGACTAGCCGCGCCCCATGATGGTGAAGATGGAGACGACGACGAGGAGATGGTGATGACGACGAGATGGTGACGACGATGTACTTGAGAAGCACGATGGGGATCCCACTTCCAGCAACAGCCCCGAGGTCCACCACAGGGGCCCCTCTTATACTCTCAGCGTGGTCTTGCTCCGACCCGGGTATGCCCCCTATCTGGAACCAACTAGCGAGTTCCCGGGGCTTCCCGATGGGCCCATTCTGTGACCTTTCCCCGAGATGTCTCCCTCTCGTGTATATCATGGCTTGCTGACTTGAGTACTGCCATACACCGCAGTTACCCTTTTTTGCCAGCATCCAGCGCTATGCCACTACACTTGTATAGCCTCTCTTCCCTCCCATTCCTATTGCATGCATGTGTGTTGAACTTCTTTCGCACCCTACATAGCCAACCTTGTTAATCGGAGGTGCGGGGAAAGGACAACAACACAACCAGTCGTCCTAAGGCAGAAAAAATATAATCCAGCAATGAAACTGCTGAACCAGCGAGAGAGCAGTTACAACAAGGTTATATATGTGGCGATGGGCAAGCAGACACCCGCTTGCTTGCCCATCGCCACATATATAACCTTGTTGTAACTGCTCTCTCGCTGGTTCAGCAGTTCCACTGCTGGATTATATTTTTTTCCTCCTGAGGACGACCGCTTGTGTTGCGATCGAAAGGTCGTGATTTATTTTATTTTATACCTACGTGACTTTACCAAAAGAACCAAAGAGTATGGATTCCTGCAGTCACGAAAACTTCAAATCAAGATTTAAGGACAACAAATTAAACACGAAAAACTCTTCGAAAGAAATGAGTTGTAAATAAAGCTGATGTAAAAGTGCAAAGCTCCAGTGGTTTCCTCATATCGAAAGGAAGAGCATTCCAGACGGCCGCAGAAGCGCATTTGAAAGCGCATGATGCGGTGATAGTTTTTGTTCGATGGCTAGCCAAAAGCCGCTGGGAAGATGACCGGAGTTCGTATAATGGTTTATGGTCATATTTTTTGGGTCCTTCGGTAAAGTCACATAGAACAATTTTTTTTTACAAAAAACTACGACGTTTCGATTGCAACACAAGTAATTGTCATTAGGAGGAAAAATGGAGGGGGAAAGCTGCTGAGGCAGGCTGTTTTAAAGGTTTGAAATGGGTGTAGCCCAAGGGCCATAAACGAAGTGGGCGGGGCTAGTGATGTTAATGTGAGAAATTTGCATGTTAATGTAAGATCGAAGGGGGACTTGTACGACGAGGGCGTGGAGGTGGCTATTGTAATGTGAGAGATTAGCATGTTAATGTAGGCCTCATCAGGATGAAATAAGAGGAGGGAAGGCTGCTGAGGCAGACTGTTTTAAAGGGTTGAAATGGATGTAGCCCAAGGGTCATAAAGAAGTGGGCGGGGCTAGTGATGTTAAAGTGAGAAATTTGCATGTTATTGTAAGATCGGAGGGTGACTTCCATGCCAAGGGTGCAGAGGTGGCTATTGTAATGTGAGAGATTAGCATGTCAATGTAAGATCGCAGAGCCGCCGCCACACGAGGACGCGAGCGACGGTGTCTGTGTTAGTGTGAGACATTTAACTTGTTAAAGTAAAATCAGAGAGTCGAAAATAATAACTAACATCGGAAGGTAGGATGGAAACATCACGACCAGTTATGACATAAACTGGTTAATAACGTCCTTCCAATGATTAGTCAGTCTGTACCCATTTTCTCGGTTGAAATTGTGTCTGTGTCTATATACAGTGGTACCTCGGTATACGACCGCTTTGGAATACGTCGAAATTGGTATATATCGTGTTTTTACGAGAAAAAAATGTCTTGCGATACGACGTCTTGCTTGGGATACGACGCGCTTGCTAGAACTTGTATGGGTCGGGATGAGTCACCGCGTACAGTACCCGCGTATGCCCCGTTCACGACTGAAACAAAGCGAGAGGGGCGGGATGGCGTGGGGGAGAGGGGAGAGAGGCGGGGGACGTGGGGGAGAGGAGCGGGGGGCATGGGGGAGATGGGCAGGGGGCGTGGCAGATAGGAGCGGGGGGCGTGAGGGAGAGGAGCGGGGGGAGAGGGGCGGGGGCGGCGTTGGGGAGAGGGGCGGGGGGCGTGGGGGGCTGCCCCCATGGAGGGTGAAGCCCCGGGTCGAGGCGCGCGCGCGCGTGCGTGGTTGAGGCATGCCACGTGACCAGCGCAGCTGGCAGCAACGCGGTCACGTTGCTTCTGTATGCATTTTAGTAATTAGTGTCTAAATTACCTTCTGGAACGAATTAACGACGTATACCGAGGTACCACTTTACCTGGATGGCTTCATGAACGAATCGTTCACAATCTGGGTGATCTAGCAGCAGAGGGTTTTAAGGAAAACCGCTTGGTTGGTTCGATTAAAGATGTCGAATCAGTGATGATATTATTTTTTTTAACGAGGCAGTTGGTGGGATCTCTATTGATTTTTGTATAGCTACCATCATTAAGTAGGTCCTGAATTTTGTTCTTGTATGTGGTTTTGTCCATGATGTCTGTGGGATTGCCCTTGTCAGCTGAGAGAATTACGATGTGCTCTATCTTTTTGAATTGAGAAAGCTCAAAGTGCTCATCCTTACCGATGTTGCTAGTAGGTGACTTAGCGTTTTTAAGGATTGCAGCGATTTCCGATCTTGCCACGTCTGCAGTAATATGTCCCAAACCCTTAAGGTCTCCTTAGACCTGGGCAATGATATCATCAACTGGGATGTGTTTAGGGGTGACTGCAAAATTCAACCCTTTGGCTAGAACCGATTTTAGGCTGTCGGAAATTGGACTGTTACTCTGAATGATAACAATCGTGTCAACCTCTAACTTTGTTGTAGCTGATGTTTTCACGGAAAAATTTGTGACAGATGCCATACAGGCATGCACTGTATGTCCGTCCTTGTGGAAGAGGTACGCAGATGACACGTTCGTCATCTGGCCATGTGACCGACCAGCTCTGAACCAGTTCCTCAACCAATTCCATACACCCAGCCATCAAATTCACCATGGAGGTGGAAAAGGATGGCAAGTTACCATTCTTGGATGTTTTAATCGAAAAGAGACCAGATGGCTCAATGGGACACTGTCTACAGGAAAGCCACCCATATGAATGCCTACCTAAAACCTGACTCCCACCACCATCCATCCCAGAAGAATTCCCTCATCAAAACTCTACACCATAGAGCTCGATGTATTTCCGACCATCATCTCCTAGCCAGTGAACTGGAACACGTACACCAAGCTCTCAAGATGAATGGATATTCAGACTACACAATGCTTAAAGCTATCACCCCAACCGCTGAGAAAGAACCATCTGAGGACCCAATCAATACCGTCACCTTGCCATACATAGCAGGGGTCACCAAAAATATTTCCAAAATCATTCATAATCTGCGAAGGATGTGATCTCTGACATGCAATACCCCGGCGTCTACAAACTAAGCTGTGTCTGTGGCAGTAGTTACATTGGGGAAACTAAGCGACATGTCTCGGACCGTGTTCGGGAACATAAGGCAGATCTGAAACATGGTAGGACCAATACCTCGGCTGTGGCTGATCACTGTTTAAATGCGATGAGCTCACACGAAATTGATTTATCCAAAACGAAAGTACTTTGCAAACCCACCGGCTATCACCAAAGATTCGTTCATGAAGCCATCCAGATATGTAGACACAGACACAATTTCAACCGAGAATATGGGTACAAACTGAGCAATCATTTGAAGGACGTTATTAACCAGTTCAAGTCATAACTGGCTGTGATGTTTCCATCCTACCTTCCGATGTTAGTTGTTATTTTCGACTTTCTGATTTTACATTAATAGGTTAAATGTCTCACACTAACACAGCCACCATCGCTCACGTCCTCGACATCGCGGCGGCTTTGCAATCTTACATTAACATGCTAATCTCTCACATTACAATAGCCACCTCTGTGCCCTCGGCGTGGAAGTCGCCCTCCCATCTTACATTAACATGCAAATTTCTCATTTAACATCACTAGCCCCGCCCACTTTGTTTGTGACCCTTGGGCTACACCCATTTCAAACCTATAAAAAGTCTGCCTCAGCAGCTTTCCCCCTCCTTTTTCCTCCTGATGACGATTGCTTATGTTGCGATAGAAACGTCATAGATTTTTGTTTTATAATTTTGTTCTGCGTGACTTTACCAAAAGATACTCTTTGGTTCTTTCGAAAAGGAACGTAGGTATAAAAATAAAAAAATAAAAATTATATATCACGACGTTTCGATTGCAACACAATCGGTCATTCTCAGACAGAAAAAAATAATCCAGCAATGGAACTGAAGAACCAGCGGGCCATACCTACGTAACTTTTACCGAAATAACCAAAAAGTATGGATTCCTGCAGTCACGAAAGCTTTAAGCCATGGTTTATGCTCCTTAATAAATGAAGACACCAAAACGTCTTGACCGCTTACGACGTATGGTGCCTCGTCAGCAGCATCGGGCTCCCTTGAATCAGTGTTGGTGAACTGCCGATATTACACAGACTCTCGTCTTGAAATGGGGGATGAGTTGAGAAAATCTAGAAATCCCCGTGGAGGACAAATAGAGTGGACTTTGAACGTTGGAATGTAAGCTCGTGGATTATTGCATTGCGCGGGTGCATGGGGATATTGCGGGGACAGTGGCTTCCACACAGAACTTCGATGTGGGGTCTATCTCCGTTAGATTATTGGGCAAGTTGTAACACAGGGGCGCGTTGAATATGGAAGACTACATACTCTAATCTCCGCTAACAGATTATATCCTCATGTTTGCGTCAGGATAAACAATTCATACATTACAGCCTACGGTGCTACACATTTCAGGTTGCGGTAGTGCTATGGTTAACGTGCTGTGATACAAACCCGGCAATCCAAGTTCGATTCCCGTTCACGGTCAACACCTGCGATGGTTATCTGAACCGGTCCCGGGCCTCCCCTTGGTCGACTTAGCCTTAAATGAGTACCTAGTGCGGTTTGTAGTAAGCTTCGCCACTGAGGAGACAAAGGCGGCTGGGAATGGTGCTGTTAAGGCTTCAGCGGGGATCTTTGTCTTTGTTTGCTACACAGCATAGGTCAGCCTCTGTAGAGGAGGCAGAGGAGCAGGCTCGTGAAGGACGCTACTGGGCAGTGCCAGGGTAGGTGCACTGTGAGTCTATTGGGCAGTTGGAGGCCGTCACCCTCTAACAACAGCAGAGGTTGGAGGAGCAACGCTCAGAACTAGCATCATCAGGCGGCAGCAAGCATTGTGTATAAATTCACCTGTTTTGGTCTTAAGGAAAATCGTGCAAAATATAGAAAAGGTAAGAAAGTCACAAAACATAAATACATAACCAAACAAATTATGAAGTCCAAATTTGCAACACTGAATGCATTCTTGGGGCAAGGCAGCAAAACAAAAAACAATAGTCCCAGATTTCGATTTAAAGCTTTCATGACTGCAATGATTCATCTTCTTTGGTTCTTTCGGTAAAGTCACGTAGAATGAGAATAAAATAATAAATTGATCAAATAAAATGACGCAATAATATTCTCATCAGAAGGCCGATGTGTTGTGGCCGAAACGTCGTGAGAATATTATTGTGTTATTTTATTTTTCGATTTAAAGCTTTCGTGACTGCAATGATTCATCTTCTTTGGTTCTTTCGGTAAAGTCACGTAGAATGATAATAAAATAATAAATTGATAAAATAAAATAACACAATAATATTCTCACGACGTTTCGGCCACAACACAAGCGGCCTTCATCAGGTGAAGGGAGCGAGACTGTCTGGTAGGACAGCACTGGAGTGAGAGAGCCACGTTCAGATCACGGCTTTTAAGCTGTGTGAGAGGAACAAAGAGCCCTCAAATTTCCGTACCACGGATAGCTACGGGCCCCGTTCAGACGGACGAGTTCGTCCATGGTCGGAACAGAGGAGGGGGAGAGAGACAGCTGCGAAGCCCTAGTATACTCCATGTTGTAAACCATACCATTAACCGTGGTGTGAGAGGTATTAAGAGGCAATGCTGGCGAAAGAGCTGCGGTCTGAAGGTCATCGTAAAATTACAATTAATTAAGAACAGAAATGATTTAACACATTTTTCCAGTGGTTACTAAGCCTGAATCCATCTTCTCGGTTGAAATTGTCTCTGTGCTTGTATATGTGAATGGCCTCATGAACGAATCTCTCATGGTAGCCAGTTGGTTTGCAAAGAACCTCCGTCTTGGAGAAGTCAATGTCATGTGAGCCCACTGAATTGTAACAGTGATCTGCCACGGCAGAGGAGTTCGTCTTACCGTGTTTCAAGTCTGCTTTATGTTCGCGGATGCGGTCCGAGATATGTCTTTTGGTTTCTCCAATGTAGCTACTACCACAGAGGCACTTTAGTTTGTAAACGCCCGGGTACTGTATGTCTGGAAGAGCATCTTTTACAGATGGAACTAAATCACGGATTTTGTGTACTGTGTTGAATCGGACCTGGATCTTGTGTTTATTCAGGATTTTGGAGATCTTTTTAGTTTTGAGTGGCTCCACAAGAGGATCCTTCTTCATGACTGGAGTGATGGCTTTGCGGATTGTGTAGTCGGAGTAGCCATTAGCCCTGAGAGCCTGGTGTACGTGCTTGAGTTCACTGGTAATGTGTTCCTGGTCGGAAATGCATTGGGCTCTATGGTATAGAGTCTTGATGAGGCAGTTCTTCTGGGATGGATGGTGGTGGGAATCCGGTTTCAAGTAAGCATCTGTATGGGTAGCTTTCCTGTAGACAGAGTGGCTCATTGAACCATCATGTCTCCTTTTAATTAAGACATCCAGAAAGGGTAGTTTGCCATCTTTTTTTATCAATTTATTATTTTATTCTCATTCTACGTGACTTTACCGAAAGAACCAAAGAAGAATAGTCCCAGACTTCACCAAAACAACAACACACTGCACATGAACATTGAACTATCAATGCATGAGGGGCAAGGATCAAGGATACAAATCACATCTGCAATTTATTTTGTGTCCAGCAACTCCGATTATAACGTTTGGCTCCGTACTATGCAAAATTAGTTAAATGTACAACAGTTATAGTCTGCAACGTCAAAGGCTTGGTCACCTATTCATATTTTTGTTTGAGGAAGAGTTAAATGGAAATTTGATGCACGTCTTATGTTTCTTGGGTTAATGAATTAGCTAAGTGCAACACAGATTTGCCAATATGGGTTTTATGAATGACCAGGGCCCACTTTAGATGTCTTCTTGCATCAAGGCGATGTGAGACTGGATTGTAAGATGTTTAAGTCGAGGGAACACCTAGCCTGGCATGCAATCGGTGTGTTTGGTAGCTGCACGACTATCTGATGAGCTCTCGGGTTGGAAAACGCGTGGCGCATCGTGCCAATGCGCGACGTTTCGCCTGCCCAGTTCCTCAGGAAGCTCGCTCGCTCCAGGCACGTGGGGCGCAACATTCATGCAGTACAACAAATAAAAGATCCCCCGCGTAGGCTTAACAGACCGTTGGGGCAAGTGCTGTTACGGAGCACCGCCTATGAAGGCCAGCACGGCACGTGGGGTTGGGTGGCCAGCACCACCCCCGGCCGCCTTTGTCTCTCCCGAGTGGCGATGTTTACACATCGCACCAGGTACTCATTTGAGGCTGAGTCGACCTAGAAGAGGCCCAGAACCGGTTCACATAATCGAACTCGGGTCGCCAGGATCTTAGCGCAAAATACACTATTTTCAAATGAATATGAGTTTTAGTCCATGTTAATTTATGGCCATATGTATGCCTATATATATTGATAAATATTAATAATGTTGTTCATTTACAGAGATGCAGAGTTAAATTGAGACTATATGGATGAATAAAACAAGATACAGAGAAGTCAGCAAAGTGACATTCTATCAGCAATGCCATCCATTCAGAGCATCGGCTCGATAACCGATGTGCCACCGCTCCCCACACGCGGTACAATGCACACCTGTGAACATCGATCGGAGAATTCGTAGCCTCTTTGTAGATGCCATTCCGGATAAAGCCCTCTCTCCATGAGTGTTACTGTGTTCTTTACTTTGCCACGGTTCGGTAAAGGGGTCGGTGCCTCAGGGACCGGCCGTTCAAGTACTCACCACTGACGTTAGCGTTGCGCTCTCTTGCTCGTCACTAAGCGAGCATTGGATCCAGCAGCGGATTGACGAGATTGCCGGTGCGCCTCTCATTGCTGCCTCGGGTGTAACTGCTGCTGCATTCCCCATCCCAGTAAAAAGTCATTATCTTTGTTCAATCTATAACTATAGACTTAAAAGTTACAATGTAAATTCTAGATTTAAAGCTTTCGTGACTGCTAGGATCCATACTCTTTGGTTCTATTGGGTAAAGTCACGTAGGTGAAAATAAAATAACAAAAAATCACGACGTTTCGGCCACGACACAAGCGGCCTTCATCAGGTGAAGGGACGAGACTGTCTGGGGGACAGTGCTGGAGTGGAAGAAGCCACGCTTAGATCACGACCTTTAAGCTGTGTGGGAATAAAAAGACCACGCGCCTTGACAAAGGAATTAGCATATAATTTAGCATTGAAATGGCTCATTGAAATAGCTAAGTTAAAGTATACACATCCGCAGAGGTACCCCTTGACAAAGGAATTAGCGTTGGAGTGGAAGAAGCCACGCTTAGATCGCGATCTTTAAGCTGTGTGAGAAGAAAAAAGGCCAAGTGCCTTGACAAAGGAATTGACATATAATTTAGCATTGAAATGGCTCATTGAAATAGCTAAGTTAAAGTATACACATCCGCAGAGGTACCCCTTGACAAAGGAATTAGCATCGAATTTAGCATTGAAATGGCTGAGTGATTAGCTTGTAACTGGTCACAGAAATAGCTACGTTAAAGTTAGAGCATATACGTTCACCGAGGCACCTAGTACTCATCAAACAGGAGAATTTAGCGAAACACAACCACGCTCAGACATCGGACCTGTGTGCGAGCAAACAAGGTGTTCTGACAAAGAAATTAGCATAAAAATTAGCATTTGATTGTCGGATTTTAGGAAAGAGGTGGTGTACGTGCCGGTGGACTCGCAGTTTTGCGCGGGGGGGGGAAGGGGGGAGGGGGGAGTTTACCTATTGACGGTGTGAAAAGGGGGAATTTATAAGAGCTGCGAAAGTTTGGGGTACCACTACTTGAAAAATATACTGTACCATTGAAATTAGTTTAATGTTTAGTTCGATTTAGAACATCTTTCCAATGGATGCTTAATTTGAAACCATCCTCTCGGTTGAAATTGTGTCTGCGTTTGTAGATCTGAATTTCTTCATGAACAAATCTCTGATAAAAGCCCGTGGGTTTGCAAAGAACCTTGGTATCGGAGAAAATTATATCGTGATCCCCCACAGCGTTGTAACATTGATCATCCACGGCAGAAGAATTCGTTTTGCCGTGTTTCAAATCTGATTTGTGCTCGCGAATTTGGTCAGAGACATGTCGCTTTGTCTCACCGATGTAGCAATCACCGCAGGTACAACTCAATTTGTAAACCCGGGGTACTGTAAATCAGGAATGACATCCTTCACGGATGGGATCAGATCACGAATTTTGTGTACTGTATTTAACCGGACCTGGATCTTGTGTTTGTTTAGAATTTTGGAAATATTTTTAGTAACGCCTGCTATATATGGAAGTGTGATGGTTTTGACCGGAGTATCAAGTGGTTGTTTCTGTATGGAGGGAGAGACAGCTTGGCGGATGGTACGGTCAGAGTAACCATTCCTTTTGAGGGCCAGGTGTACATGTTTTAATTCACTGGTCAGGTAGTGTTGGTCCGAAATGCAATGAGCCCTATGGTATAAAGTTTTGATGAGATAATTATTTTGGGCTGGGTGGTGGTGGGAATCAGGTTTCAAGTAGGAATCTGTGTGGGTGGGTTTCCTGTAGACAGAATGCCCCAATGAGCCATCAGGTCTACTCTCAAACAGAACATCTAAGAATGGTAGCTTGCCATCTTTCTTCACTTCCATGGTGAATTTGATGGCGGGATGTCTGGAATTGATGTGGTGTAGGAAAAGGTTCAGAGCTGGGAGGCCATGTGGCCAAATGACGAAAGTGTCATCCACATATCTCTTCCACAGGGAAGGTCTGAGGGTGGAAGTCTGGATAGCGTCTGATTCAAATTTCTCCATGAAAATATTGGCTATCACTGGTGATAAGGGGGATCCCATGGGGGTACCCTCATTTTGTTTGTAGAAGGAGCCCTTCCAAATAAAGTAGGTATTGTTGAGGCAGTGCCTAACCAGTGCAGGTGTGTCGGGGTCTAGTCCATGTTGGACCAAATTTTCAATTATTTCAATATATTTTCATGGAGAAATTTGAATCAGACGCTATCCAGACTTCCACCCTCAGACCTTCCCTGTGAAAGAGATATGTGGATGACACTTTCGTCATTTGGCCACATGGCCTCCCAGCTCTGAACCTTTTCCTACACCACATCAGTTCCAGACATCCCGCCATCAAATTCACCATGGAACTGGAGAAAGATGGCAAGCTACCATTCTTAGATGTTCTGTTTGAGAGGAGACCTGATGGCTCATTGGGGCATTCTGTCTACAGGAAACCCACCCACACAGATTCCTACTTGAAACCTGATTCCCACCACCACCCAGCCCAAAAGAATTCTCTCATCAAAACTTTATACCATAGGGCTCATTGCATTTCAGACCAACACCACCTGACCAGTGAATTAAAACATATACACCTGGCCCTCAAAAGGAATGGTTACTCTGACCGTACCATCCGCCAAGCTGTCTCTCCCTCCATACAGAAACAACCACTTGATACTCCGGTGAAAACCATCACACTTCCATATATAGCAGGTGTTACTAAAAATAGTTCCAAAATTCTAAACAAACACAAGATCCAGGTCCGGTTCAATACAGTACACAAAATTCGTGATCTGATCCCATCTGTGAAGGATGTCATTCCTGATTTACAGTACCCCGGGGTTTACAAATTGAGTTGTACCTGCGGTGATTGCTACATCGGTGAGACAAAGCGACATGTCTCTGACCGAATTCGCGAGCACAAATCATATTTGAAACACGGCAAAAGAATTCTTCTGCCGTGGCTGATCACTGTTACAACGCTGTGGGGGATCACGATATAATTTTCTCCGATACCAAGGTTCTTTGCAAACCCACGGGCTTTTATCAGAGATTTGTTCATGAAGCAATTCAGATCTACAAACACAGACACAATTTCAACCGAGAGGATGGTTTCAAATTAAGCAACCATTGGAAAGATGTTCTAAATCGAACTAAACATTAAACTAATTTCAATGGTACAGTATAGTTTTCAAGTAGTGGTACCCCAAACTTTCGCAGCTCTTATAAAATCCCCCTTTTCACACCATCAATAGGTAAACTCCCCCCACCCCCTCCCCCCCCCGCGCCAAACTGCGAGTCCACCGGCACGTACACCACCTCTTTCCTAAAATCCGCCAATCAAATGCTTGCTTTTTATGCTAATTTCTTTGTCAGAACACCTTGTTTGCTCGCACACAGGTCCGATGTCTGAGCGTGGTTGTGTTTCGCTAAATTCTCCTGTTTGATGAGTACTAGGTGCCTCGGTGAACGTATATGCTCTAAATTTAACATAGCTATTTCTGCGAGCAGTTACAAGCTAATCACTCAGCTATTTCAATGCTAAATTCGATGCTAATTCCTTTGTCAAAGGGTACCTCTGCGGATGTGTATACTTTAACTTAGCTATTTCAATGAGCCATTTCAATGCTAAATTATATGGTAATTCCTTTGTCAAGGCACTTGTCCTTTTTCTTCTCACACAGCTTAAAGGTCGTGATCTAAGCGTGGCTTCTTCCACTCCAGCGCTAATTCCTTTGTCAAGGGGTACCTCTGCGGATGTGTATACTTTAACTTAGCTATTTCAATGAGCCATTTCAATGCTAAATTATATGCTAATTCCTTTGTCAAGGCGCGTGGTCTTTTTCTTCTTACAATGTAAAGTTAAATTTTAATGTGCAACGTCTGGCACTTTTCTTGCTGTTGTTTAAACCGAGCTTGGAAATTTATATACTTTTGAAATATGAACTTGTATACTTTATCTATGTTATATATTCATTCTTGGTGCTTTGCTTACCTTTCCTCTACTTTGCACTCCTATTCGTGTTTTTGCATTGTTGTAACTTTTTGACTGGCCCCTTTGGGACACCTTTGAAAAAGAGCTTGAGAGCTCATCGGATTTCTCCAGGATAAATAAAGATTCTGATTCTGAACTAATTTCACCACAAAATGTATTTATATGAAAAAAATACCGTCGAGGCCGTGAAATCGTCGTGCCTCCTCGTAATGCGAGAAACTGAGATTTACCTGAGGGGGGCCACGGTGACAAGATGATAACTCCCTCGATTGGTATACAGAAGACCGTGGGTTTGATCCCGACTGTGACGCCTGCTGCATATTTGGAGTTTGCATGTCTTTCTCCCTGTGGTCGAGTGGATTTTTCTCCGGGTCCTCCAATTTTTCCCTCCACATTTAGAATCAATATGCCTTTAGAGTATTTGGCTGCTATAAATTCGCACGTGATAAGTTACTTCGTTGTGCTATAATTTGTGGTCAGCTCATTTATAAAAAGAGCTGTACAGCTTAATGGGACTTACCAGGTAAAATAAAAAAATAGTGAGTCAGTTAGATTAGTCCCGACAATGCTCCTATCGGGTGCACAGGGCACAGCGAGGCAACCAGAACAGGTGATGAGTCATCACGCGAATCTGATTCTCGTCTACTCTTGCATATGGCAGCAATCGGCTCGGGAGCTCAGGAACTGGATGCCAATGTCAAGGTCTGCTAGCCACGAGAGGACTGCAGGAGAGAATTTGTGTAGTGTTATTCCTCCTCCATTGAAGGAGTGCAGACAACAGTGGTTTAATAACAGTCAGCACAAAGCATTACACTACTAATAATACTCATCTACAATTAGCTCGTAATCCACAGGAATTAGCAGTTAATCCACTTTAAATTTCCTCGTAATCAATATTTACTTATATCCAGGAAAGCCACATTGAGTGGAAAGACTCATTTTAAGGAGGGGCTTGCTGATGCTACATTGAGTTTTTATTTTAAGTTGTTCATAGCCAATAAATGATCAGCTGTGTTTATCATTATACGCAAGTGGGAGCAAACCCAATAACCTGGTGAAAACCCACGTGTTGCACGAGGCAACGTTCAATCCCGGTTCAGATTGAAACAGATGGCGATTAGTCCACTTGATGTATCGCCCTCTCCTGACGAGCCAGGGTAAGGCACTTCCTCGAAGCCCACGGGAAGGGAGTTTCACGACATCATCTGTGGGTGATCCACCAACCCTCCCTGCTGCCTCTATAGTGCTGGATTACCGGGGACGTGCGAAGCCGCCACCACCCGGTTCTCTCTCATATGTACGATGTTACATATGGACACAGTCATCGTGGTAATGTTTATTGCAGGGCAGACCGGTATCCATCAACATCACGAACCCACTGCGTGAGGCTATTTCAGCAAGAAGACCGTCCCTCTGCAGAGCAAGGGTCGTGCTCATCAAGATGCTCCTCGTGACTCATCGCCTGCTGAGGAGTTCCCACTCTGTGACTGTGCGCCCGATAGCAGCATCGCCGCCGGGACTCCTTTGGGGTGATGTATCTAGCAATGTAAAAGGAAATGGTGTTTCCCTGCCTCAAGGCCATCTCTGTGAAACATAATAAACACAGAGTGGGAATTGTGACTCGGCTCAGGTGAAACATTCACAGATGGCATCTTTATTCAGAGCAGGTGAAATACAACGATCATAGGCGATGCTGACAAGGGCAGCCCTTTAAAAAGATAGATTTTAACAGCAAGACTTAAAAATATTGGGAAATATACAACATAATTAGGTGTTTGTTGATCTTCTTTGGCACCGTACGTAGCCAACCGTGCTAATCGGAGGTGCGGGGGAAGGACAACAAACTACCGAAAGAACCAAAAATATATTATATGCATTGTCTTTGAAACTGGTTGGTCCACACCAGAGACAGCTTTCTTTGGAGCCTAGTCTCAAACAGTGTTAATGCAGACAAGATTCCTTGCTAAAGGTTTCACTTTGGTGTTTTAACATCTTAACACCTATATTCTTTTTGATTTAAAGCTTTCGTGACTGCAGGGAGTCATATTCTTGGTTCTTTCGGTAAAGTCACATAGAAGGGAAACAATCAAATTATAAAAATATAAAACAATAAAATTCTCAAGACGTTTCGACTGTAACACAAGCAATTATCATCATGATGATTGTTTTATATTTTTATTCTTTTATTGTTTCCCTTCTACGTGACTTTACCGAAAGAACCAAGAATATTAATCCCTGCAGTCACGAAAGCTTTAAATCAAAATCTTAACACTTGTTTTGTTGCCAGATAAAGGGGAAAACCTATTCTCATATTTTGGTACTGGCAAAGGAAAAAAAGCCGTTCTAAAGAAATTCGATTTTAATCTAATTTATGATTTAAAAGTGCATAGCTTAAGTGGCTTCATAATATCGGAAGGAAAAACGTTTCAGACGGTGGCAGAAGCGCATGGGGATGGATATTTAAACATGCGTTTAGATTATTAAGATAATTTGGCTGCTATACATTTGGCTGCTTTTCATTTCCACATGATAAACCAACTTCGTGAAGCTATCATTTGTGGCCAGGTTGCTTCTGAAAAAAGAAGCTAATACTTCAATGGGCTTTACCTGGTAAATTAAATATTGTTTATTTTCCTTTCAATTTTTTTGTAGTGATTTGTTTACCTTTCCTATACTTTGCACTCCTATCGTGTTTTGTATTGTTTGTTGATGTAACGCTTTGACCTACCCCTAATGGACATCTGTGAAAAAGAGCTTCATAGCTCATCGGATTCCTCCTGCAATATACATAAATATTCGGATTTTGATGTGATAGGCACTCGTGCAGAAATTGGTGAACGGCAGTGAATTGATGAGAAGTTAAAGGCAGATTGTGAGAGCATAACGCGAGAGACACACAATATGGCGGGAGACAGAGAGAGAGACACACGCAAGACAACGTTCTCCCATACAAGCTTCAACAGACTGTTGAAGGTTGTATGGGTGAAGGCTGGCACGAGCAACACCACATCCGGCCGCCTTTGTCTCACCAGTGCTGATGTTTTACACACCGCACCCGATACTCGTTTTAGTCCGAGTCGACATAGGGGAGGCCCAGTACGGGTTCAGATATTCGTCACCCGATATTGGAGGTGAGCGGAAATCGAACTCGTGTTCACTGTTCCGCGGCTCCAAATGCATACAGACATGCGCACGCACATACCCCCAGTAGAATGTGAACTCAATTCGTCTCACGTGAACGTGAATGGATAAGGGGATGTTGACTTATAAACAACCTGGCTCGGTGAGAAGCCTTATCGAGGTGATTAGAGGAACGTGATTTGATTATCCCTGCAATTGCAAAGCTCACAAAGTGTATCGATTGGGATGAAGTCCGCGCACCTGCCTTGACATTCATCCCGCGATAGCGTTCAGCCACAGCAAGGGGCAATCCTTAATTGCCTCATCGTTGTTTAATTCCGCAATCGCGGTCGGGGGTATGTGGGGAGCGTGTTGGACTTTGACCATTCCTAACCACGTTGGTGAAGGACAACGGTGAGTATAGGTGAGAGGGCGAGTTGCACAGTCACCCAGGGCCCCCGTGGTCCATGTCCCTTCTCAAAGGTTTCTCGAAGGTTCTGCCACCACCTCCTCCTGATCCAAAAACAGTGTTCTTCACTCATTTTCAGAGGGAGGCTACTTCAGCCGATATGACATCAGTCTGAGAGCCGCCACACCGCCTCACCTGCAAAGGGTGTTTTCATATCCATGTGCTGTCAGGGGTCACACTGAAGGCCACCTGGGGCCGCCATTGGCCCGTGGGCCTTGAAATGAAGAACACTGCTCTTACCGATCCCAATCGTCCTACTGTGACCGCCTTAGCGGGGTGGCTGCCCATAGTAATTGGCACGTTTTGTTTAGGTGACAAACCTTGCTGATTAGCTGTGTCGGGTGGTGGTGGGTTAACGACACATTTATATTTATGCGAAATAATCCAAAAAAAACTTTACTATGCGGTACACAGTTGCTTCGCAGCTAAAAATGCCCCACGGTTCAGTGCGACTCGTATGGATAAATAAGAAAGCAACAAAAACAAATTAATCGGTTCCATATTTCCCCATCATCCCGTTCTCCCCGCGGGTCCCTCAGCCCTGCGGAGCGCTGACGGCCTGGCAAGTGGGATGACGAATCGCCTATGAATCACCGCACACGCGGCAGGCTGTGGATTCGTCTCGCAGGTCACGAAGCTCAGCCACGCAAGCAAACGACAGCTGTCCGTGTTCAGACTCGTCTCTTAGTCCTCCTGCGCTCGGAGCACGAACAGTAATCTGCACGAGGTTCGTGGGTTAGATCCCGACTCCATCGAGCGGAGCGCCGGGCGGATGTAATGCGTTAAGTTGACAGTAGGGGGCACAGGTGGTACATCTGCCAGTCATCTAATTCAGTCAGCCCATGGCCCCTGGGTCTGTCCCGTGACCTTCAGTATATTTTGAGTTTATGTCTCACTCTCTCGCCCCGTGGTCGCGTGCATTTTTTTTCGGGTCCTCTGGTTTTTCCCTCCTCATTCAGAATCAACAATGTGCGTGTAGTGTCTGCCTGCAATACAATGTCCACACAATAAGCCACTTTGTGGAGCTATCATTTGTGGCCAAGTCTATTCTGAAAATAGCTAATAAGTCAGTGGGCCTTACCTGGTAAATTAAATAGCTTTTTTTAGTTTTTCATTTATTGATACATTTATCTTGAGTGATTTGCTTACATATTCTTAGTTTTTTCGGTAAAGTCACGTTGAAGAGAAACAACAAAATAACAAAATATATATATAAAACAATAAAAAAATTCTCACGACGTTTCGACCATAACTCAAACGGTCATCATCAGGTGTGTCGGTTTGCATAAATTTATTTTGAAAACGGCATATTTATTTATTTATATATTTAAAAAAATAACGTTTGCGTCACGCACAACGATTGGCAGTTTGCCCAGGACTAGTCCATCTATTTTTTGAAAAGAGGAGGGGGGAGACGAAATTTGTTTTTATGTATGCTGTCTGAAAGCCACTGTAAGCGTGAACAATCAATCAAGAACTGAAATGATTTATCAAATCTTTCCAATGATTGCTAAGATAGAATCCATCTTCTCGGTTGAAATTGTCTCTGTGTTTGTATATGTGGATAGCCTCATGAACGAATCTCTCATGGAAGCCAGATGGCTTACAAAGAACCTCCGTCTTGGAAAAGTCAATGGCATGTGAGCCTACTGAATTAGAACAATGATCTGCTACGGCCGAGGTGTTGGTCCTACCGTGTTTTAGGTCTGCTTTATGTTCACGAATGCGGTCCGAGATATGGCGTTTGGTTTCTCCAATGTAACTACTACCACAGAGGCAACTTAGTTTGTAGACACCAGGGTATTGTATGTCCGGAATCACATCTTTTACAGATGGAACCAGATCACGGATTTTATGTAATGTGTTGAAACGGACCTGGATCTTGTGTTTATTCAAGATTTTGGATATCTTTTTTGTGATCCCAGCAATGTAGGGTAAAGTGATGGTTTTGAAAGGCTCCTCAAGAGGGTTCTTCTTCATGGTTTGAGTGATAGCTTTGCGGATTGTATAGTCGGAGTAACCATTAGCCCTAAGAGCTTGGTGTACGTGCTTGAGTTCACTGCTTATGTGTTCCTGGTCGGATATGCATTGGGCTCTATGATACAGAGTCTTGATGAGAGAATTCTTCTGTGATGGATGTCCTAATTAAAAAGAGACCTGATGTTTCAATGAGCCACTCTGTCTACAGGAAAGCTACCCATACGGATGCTTATCTGAAACCGGATTCCCACCACCATCCATCACAGAAGAATTCTCTCATCAAGACTCTGTATCATAGAGCCCAATGCATATCCGACCAGGAACACATAAGCAGTGAACTCAAGCACGTACACCAAGCTCTTAGGGCTAATGGTTACTCCGACTATACAATCCGCAAAGCTATCACTCAAACCATGAAGAAGAACCCTCTTGAGGAGCCTTTCAAAACCATCACTTTACCCTACATTGCTGGGATCACAAAAAAGATCTCCAAAATCTTGAATAAACACAAGATCCAGGTCCGTTTCAACACATTACATAAAATCCGTGATCTGGTTCCGTCTGTAAAAGATGTGATTCCGGACATACAATACCCTGGTGTCTACAAACTAAGTTGCCTCTGTGGTAGTAGTTACATTGGAGAAACCAAACGCCATATCTCGGACCACATTCGTGAACATAAAGCAGACCTAAAACACGGTAGGACCAACACCTCGGCCGTAGCAGATCATTGTTCTAATTCAGTAGGCTCACATGCCATTGACTTTTCCAAGACGGAGGTTCTTTGTAAGCCATCTGGCTTCCATGAGAGATTCGTTCATGAGGCTATCCACATATACAAACACAGAGACAATTTCAACCGAGAAGATGGATTCTATCTTAGCAATCATTGGAAAGATTTGATAAATCATTTCAGTTCTTGATTGATTGTTCACGCTTACAGTGGCTTTCAGACAGCATACATAAAAACAAATTTCGTCTCCCCCCTCCTCTTTTCAAAAAATAGATGGACTAGTCCTGGGCAAACTGACAATCGTTGTGCGTGACGCAAACGTTATTTTTTCTAAATATATAAATAAATAAATACATATGCCGTTTTCTAAATAAATTTATGCAAACCGACACACCTGATGATGACCGTTTGAGTTATGGTCGAAACGTCGTGAGAATTTTTTATTGTTTTATATATATTTTGTTATTTTGTTGTTTCTCTTCAACGTGACTTTACCGAAAAAACTAAGAATATGAATTACTGCAGTCACGAAAGCTTTAAATCAAAATTTGATTTGCTTACTCCAATCGTTTAAGTTTCTGACCCATCCCTACTGGACATCTCTGAAAAATATCTTCATAGCTTATCATATTTCTCCAGGATAACTAAAGATTCTGATTCTGATAATAAAACGCAAAGACTGAGGTTATATATATACATACACGCACATCTAGGAAATAAGCATCTTGGCAAAATAATTACGTTGATAGGAGCACATTTAAAAGTTAGAGCGATTTTAAATGAGCCGTGGTCAGTCTTCTCTATTCGTTATTTCCATCTTTTCGGTGTCGCTATCTATGCCAATTAATAATTATTATAATTATTACTATTATTAGACGTCTGCCGGACTTCCGTTTAAGCCGTTTAATTTCATTTGTTCGACAAATAATCCCGCATAGCCAGTTATGTTATCCAGCTAGTTTCTGTAGCAACGGCCTACATCAGCCACTAACAGTGGAGTAATTGTGGTTGGAGTGGAGAGGCGCCCAGCCAGCAGCCAGCCAGGAATCTCGAGGTACGGATCATCATTAATCGTGCTTTTGGAATGATTCACCTTCATCCAAGGTGTCATCACTTCGCCACTGCAGATGTTAGCCGTGTCTTGCTATCTAACTCGGCTCGGCGGGTTGTTATTTTAATGTGCCAGGCGCGGCACCACCACTCCAACATCCTTCTCCATTCTACCGCGGTCTACCGATTCTGAGACGCACATTTAGCTTGTGCATTTTAAAGCAAAAGTTATAATCCAGGAGACGTCCACATGTAAGAGCACGACCCGCAGCTTCGTGTAGAGTGAGCGAGGAGGCTCGTTAAGGATGCTACTGTGCAGTGCCAGGATACGTGCACCTAGAAGACGCTATTGGGAAGTTTGAGGCAATCGTCCTCCAACAACAGCGGAGGGCAGAGGAGCGACGCTCACAACAATGAGCGGATAACCGGGTCGAAAAAAATACAGGAAGTTGGCACAATAGGAGGCACAGGTGGTGCATCTGCCAGTCATCTCAGTCAACCCATGGCACCTGGGTCTGTCCTGTGACCTACTGTTAGAGGGTCTTCGACAATTCACGTGGCCTCAAAGTGCACATCGCCTGGCACAAGTGTCATGGTAACGTCACCACCACTTAGTGGCGAATGGCGATTTTTTTGTTATTGTGAAGAGCAGCGCTCGGCGCTACGAACTTGGTGACCCGAGTTCGATTCCTGCTCACGGCCTCCCCTAACTTCGACTCAGCCTCACATTATTACCCGGTACGGTGTAATGTGTTAACATGGCCACTGTAGAGATAAAGGCGTCCGGGCGTGGTTCTGGCCACCCAACCCTCGTGTGCTGTGTCAGCCTTCATTGGTGCTCGCTTACAGCACTTTCCCCAACAGTCTGTTCAGGCTATACGGGCGATCTTTGTCTTGTGTGAGGCCAAATATGTATGTTTTTGGATTCGTCTTATAATTTGGAGAAGCATGCAATACGTTGAAAGGCGTTCGTCAAGGCTGGACCTATAACGACCTGGACCTCAGTGCAATAAAGGTCACAGATACCGTGGCGCAGTGCACAAACCACTGCAAAGACAAAGACTCATGTATAGCCTCTATGAGGCTGTTGGGACAAGTGCTGTTAGCAAGAAGTACCGATAAAACCCGGTACCACCACACCCGGCCACCTTTGTCTCTCCAGTGCTGCTGCTTTATACACACATACACCGTACCATCCTACTCATTGGAAGCTGAACTCTGTTCCACCGTGCATTAACAACAGCCGCCATCCGCCATTAAGTGGTGGTGACGGCACCACGGCGCTTGTCACAGGCTAAGTGCACTTTGAGTCGACTTGCAGTGTGGGAGGCTTGCTACTGGTAGGAGTCCCAGGACAGGCCCAGGTGCTATGGGTTGACTGCTGTGCCAGCTGGGTGCAGGAGGAGTTCACGGGACAGACCCAGGAGCGGTGGGTTGACTGAGATCACTGGCAGAGGCAACGCCTGTGCTCCCCACTGTGTGCGTATGAATTCAAATATTGTACCGTACTTTGCTTCCTCTCCACGTTTATACAATGTTCACCTACCTCCACCAACCCGGTTTGGTCAGCGTGGTGAAGTATGGTCAATTAACCTCCTCTACAACACACTCGTTAACAACAATGCATTGAAAGGACATGTATATAATTGTCGACGTTTCGAGCAATGCTCCTACTTCATAGCAGGTAAACAGATATAGTGGGTACCGAGGGTTTGAGACCAGTGCTGGCTGACACCATGGGGGCCTCCTGACAATCACACAGCACAGTACAGCATTAGAACACGTAATTTGTCAATTGCATGAACGTTAAATATCGTAAAATCGAACTTTGTAAATAGAGAGATACTTGAACATGAAGCAGGCCACCTCCATAACCTTCTTCCATTCCTCTCTGAAGGCCTCACCTCTTTTTAATAGCCCATCCCCTTCCTCTTCCCTTTTTACCGTTCCATTTTGTTCCGTTCCTTCCCTATATCTCTTGCATGAAGCCACATGTCCTCTGTTCGGGACACTCATTCCTCGGCCCTTGCACTGCCCTTGCCATATAAATCACTTTGTTTTTGTTACAGCTTTTAAATGTTGGAAAGCGTGCCTTGACCAAAGGTGCTCTATAAATATAGAAAAGGATAGGATCCCAGCTATGACCACATCCAGCACCTACATCACACAAATGTACTATCCCCATGTTAACAATAATTAGTAACTATATATGACCACAAACCTATTGAGCAGAAGTTATTTCTGGGCAGTATTCGGGTTACGAACCTAGTTCGTTCCTGAGACCTGTTCGAAATTCGAACGGTTCGTAAGCCGGCAGTTCAGTTTGCAATTGCAAGTTCGCATTTTAAATCAATATTTTTATTTTTTTATATATTTCATGGAAGTGGGCGTTCGTAAGTCGGACACTCGCAAGTCGAGGACTGTCTGTTTACTTTGGGTTAGATGGTTTGAGTATAAAGGCAATATTCAGATATACTCTCCACCATCCGTCAGAGCAAATCAAATCAAGTGGTCACGTGGGAACCAATACCAATTAATTTGTTTTTTTACAATCCGTCTTTGAATCGTTGGTGACCGGGCTGAGGCCATCAGCTAACTATACCGGGAGAGCCCTGCCAGTCACAGGCAGGGTGCCACGGTGACTAGGAGATGTTAACTACCTCGCCTGCTATGCCTGTTGTATGCTATGCCTGTTTGGAGATTGCATGCCTCTTTCTCTTCGTGGTCGCTGGGATTGTTCTCCATATTTGGAATCAAAGTGCGTTAAGAGTATTTGACTGCTGCTACAAATGTACACGTGATTAATGATCCACTTCGTTGAGCTATTATTTGTGGCCAGGTCGCTTATTTAAAAAAAAAGCTGTATATATCTTAGTGGACTTTACCTGGTAAAATAAAAATAAAAGTTTAGTTTCAGTAGCCGGGGTTGAACCCAGCTTCTCAATGGTACCAGTCCAGCGCTGATCTTTGAGCAACCTGGCTACCTCTCTAATTGTCGACACGACGACTATGCGATGTGGCATTATTTCAAGCGGTTGGTGCATACGCATTTATTTATTTGGATGTGGCAATGCTAAAGTGAGTGGTGCAGTATTGATTAGCGCGCTAAACTGTGAACCCAGCGATATGTAGATTTGGAGGTTGGTTTACTCCAGATAAGAATGCAAATTACACCAACGACCGAGTTCAAACGGCTGGAAGTCGTGTGGGGCGCTGTTGCGCAATCTGTAGGTGGCAGGCTGTCTCAATCGCCTGGAGGGGTGATTCATTGCAGGGCTGCGCCACTATCTATATGCAAGCAGTCGAGAATACATGACTGATAACGGCTTGCAAAAGTTCAGTAAACTATATTTGTGCAAAGTAAAAAACAATAGGCAATAAAGTGCATATAATCAGTACGTGCCGTGTTACCACATTGTATGTTAATTTACTTAAATAGCATCGTGCAAATATGTTCTCCTACAAACGAACTCTATTCTCATTGCCATGGACTAAAACGTAATCTTGTCAAGTTTAACAAAAGCTATAAATCGCGACGTTATAAACTAAAAATAACCTTTGGGATTTATTGTCAAGCAGAGGAGTGTAACCTACATTAATCTGGGGGTGATGGGGGAGGAGTGCACGTATTACCGCTCACCACCAACGCCTTCGTGCTGTTCCACGTTTCAGACACCATGGGACCAGCCCAACAACGCATCCACCAGAAAAACACAGAGCTTTACGTGTGCGTAACCACTATACGCGCCCAGCGAAGCGTGGACCTAAAAGGTTTGGATCGATCGTTAAGCGTTTGGTAAGTGACCTGTTGACCAAGACACTACCGTCCTCAGAAGGTGCAAGGGAATTCACAGTTTTATTTACCAGTTAAACTCAACTGTGCTCTTAGCTCTTGTTCATAGGCGAGCTGGTCACACGTAATGATAGCTGATGATCGCAGTAGCTGATATCACCACACGTGAGAATTTATAACAGCAGTCTAATCATCTGAACCAAGGAACCCGGATAAAAACCCAAGCTCCGACCACCACAGCGAGAGCACACGCCAACTCCAAAAGTATAACAGAGGCACCGCCAGGGTCCAGCATGACCTCCTGTGTACCGATCGAGGGAGATAACATCTTCTCAGCGGCAAATAGCAGCGAAACATTGCCTTAGCATTAAAATTATGGATTCACATCTCCAATACAATATTTTTGGGAAACTATCTGAACGTGGTGCTCTGGATGGATGACTGCTTCTTCTCTGTCTTGTTTTATTTATCCACACAGTCTCAATGTAACTCTACATCTCTGTAAATAAACCACATTATACATATCAATCTAGCGTCCACGCAACGATCCCCTCCCCCTAGCCCACACACCCCCTCTCCCCCCCCCCCCTTGCCCTGCCCCCCGTTCTTACCTAGAAACCTCTTACCATGGCATCTCTCTCCCACTTCAGTAGAAAAAAACTTCTTGCTGTTGGGTTTCCCACCTGATGATGATTGCTTGTGTTGCAATAGAAACGTCGTGATTTATTTAATTTTATACCTACGTGACTTTACCGAAAGAACCAAAGAGTATTATAAAATATCTATAAATATATGTTGGCATATATATCTGACCATCAGTGAACGTGAAATAAAACTCGTGTTCATAGCCCTGCACAAGTA
This sequence comes from Petromyzon marinus, assembly GCF_048934315.1. Classification (NCBI taxonomy): domain Eukaryota; kingdom Metazoa; phylum Chordata; class Hyperoartia; order Petromyzontiformes; family Petromyzontidae; genus Petromyzon; species Petromyzon marinus. The sequence goes on from NW_027423255.1 coordinate 122,088, forward strand.
TTTGAGCCTTGGGACGCTAGTTTCACTTCCACTCATGGCCACCAACAATAGTGGTGATTATCTAAACCGGTTCTGGGCCTCCCCTAGGTCGACTCAGCCTCAAATGATAAAATGGTGCGGTAATGCAGTTTGACTTGGTGCTGGCCATCCACCTTGTGTGCTGTGCCTGCCGTTATTAGGTGCTCACTAACAGCTCCATAAGTCTATTAAAGCGATATGGGGAATCGTTTTCTGTGTTTGGTAGAGAAACCTTTCTCAAAACAAGATTTCCCATCTGGGTCGCTCGACCTCTAAATTAATCAGGCGTAATAATGTGATTTGATCAACTTCTATGGTTAACGGGACAGTCTATGTGTGGGTGATGTTTACATCCACGATAGCATGGTTGGCTAAGTGCAGTGCAAAATAAATTTAACATACAAACAACAACAGGACGTTTCGTTCATCTGACCACTGCTACATAGAAGCGACTTCTCTGTCCGTGGCCAGGAGCAGCTTCAAAGCCCCTACATTTACTTTAGCCGATGATATCACAAGTGATGTCCACCGTTGTTGTACAGCAGGACTTTTGAGTGCATTCCATTGTAATGAGAGGCTGCCCTGCTGCAATTAACTCGTCACCACACTTGCGATCTAGAGGTCGATCCTTAGGCCTGGCATTTGGAGCGACGCTGCAAGCTTCTTAAATCTCGCTGCCTCTGTCCACCCAGCTGCGTAAATGGATACAGCACAGTTGGTCGATCGGCAGGTCGCATGCGGTGGTGGGGTAAAGCGTGGGTAACTCCCACCTCTTCCAACAAGGGAAGCATCTTGCAGGGCTGCACCTTTACTGACCGCACCGTCATTGATAAACCACGACGTGCATGGGTCCACGTATGACATGCGAGTAGGGGGTCCACGTGCAGCGTGCGAGGATGCGAGGAAGGGATTCACGTGCAGTGTGCGAGTAGGGGGTCCACGAGCAGCGTGCGAGGAGGGGGTCCACGAGCAGCGTGCGAGGAGGGGGTCCACGAGCAGCGTGCATGGAGGGGGGCCACTTGCGGCTTGTGAGGAGGGGGTCCAGGTGCGCCGTGAGTGGAAGGGGTCCATGTGCTGTGTGCGGGGAGGGGACCCACGTGCGGCGTGTGAGGAGGGGGTCCAGGGATCTGTAAGACAATCTCTCTGAGATGGCGCTGCTGAGCGTCATCGTCGTCTCCATCGTTGACGAATGCTTTGTTGTCTCGACCAACAGCACCCCTCTTTGACTGCTGGCCCGACGACGACGACTCCACGTAGGAGAGCACGTGCAGCAGCGTGAACAACCTGAACGGGGGCAGAGGGGGGGGGGGGGCACGGAGGGGAAGGGGGAGGGGCACGGGGCGCCACGGTGGCAAAATGTCAGGAGTTAACGGGACAGACCTAGGAGCCAATGGTTGACTGACTGAGATGACTGACAATGCACCAGCTGTGACCCCTACTGTGCCAAATTGTTGTGTTTAGCTGCCCGGTGCTCTGCTTATGGATGCGAGCATCGCTCCTCTGCCCTCCATTATTGCTGGTGGGCGACTGCCTCCAACTGCCAAGTAGCATCTCCTCAGGAGTGGCCAATCTTGAGACCGCTGGTACCAGTTATTGGCAAGTCCACTCATCTCTATATATCCTCTTGTACCATATCATTCCTTTTTTTCCCTTGCCCATGCCGTGCCCTTTAGTCTGATCTATCCTGCCAAATAATAGTTGCTTTGCCATGCAGTGGCTGGGCATGGGGGCTACATGACCCAGCCAACACAGCCACGCTTGTGAGAGGAGCTCACCAATGGGAGTGTGTCTAGATCTTTTAAGAATATGTGAGCTCCTGACACAATCCAGTCTGGTTAAACCCAGGATGCATTGTAGGCAGGGTGACCTGAATGTTTCTAACCGATGCAGATGTTACTTTAGACACCTCAACATCCTTCTCGAAAGAATAAAGAAGGGAAGATATCAATGTGGTCAAAGAAAATCCGGAGCTTCGCATGGAATGACAAACCAAGTAGTTTCCACCCAGTGTTACACAGCCGATGAAAAGATAATGCTGCCCGACTGTTTCGGAGTGAGACCTCGGCTGCGAAACCGGAGCTGGTCATAAGCACACTGCCCACACTCACATAAAGGCAAAGACATGGATCTCCTGGATAGCCTTAAGATACTGTTGGGGCAAGTGCTGTCAGCGAGTGGCACCTATGAAGGCCGGTACGGCACAAGGGGGGAAGTCCAGGACCATTTCAGATAATCGTTACTGTTGTTGGTCACTGAGTCGGCATGCACACACACCCCCTATGGCCACGCATGGGTCGACCCCCTCCCCTCCTCCTCAGCTGTGGTACAGCATGGCCAGGAACTGGACAATGAGCATGCTGGAGAAGGTGATGAGGAACATGAAGGCGAGGGGCAGCACGTCGATGACCGTCCCCTCGTTCTTCTTGCTCGGGATCTGGATGTAGAGGTCGGCTCCCACGAACTGCAGTGCCAGGGTCGCCACCAGCCACAGTGCATTGATCATGAAGTAGACGAAAGTGCCCTGCACGTTGGGACAGACAGACCAGGCCTGATTTACATTGCATTGGCCGAGTGGCGGGGGGGATGACCCCGGGCTGTTTATGGATCCCCTCTTTGTGCATTCATTTTTCTCCCCCACTGTCCACTCTCGACGCCAAATGGTCACTTCTGTTGTTATTGTTTTATTGTTCATGTATTTTACAGGATTAGCGGATTATTGGAACAATTAACAATTAATTCGTTGGAATAATAAGGCATAGGTAATTCAATGCCGTTTAAATCTTCTTCTACCACATGCCAAGTACGGTAAGTACTCGCTTAACGCCTGCTGTTTGCACAACGCGTTGTCGCTGGAACGCAATTTTTCTGTTATCGAAGCATTTCCGGTACTCGCGATGACGCGTTGCCAGTACCTTGTTTCTTATCTCGAAGAGTTCCTGCTTCACGCGTTTCCTGTGATCGTCATCTTCCTCCAGAGGCTTGAGGTAGTCACTGATCATGCTCTTCCAAAACTCGTCTTCCTCCTATGCATTCCCATCCACGGGACAGAAGGTTCACTTTGTGCGATTGTCCAAATAACAACAACTTACTCCGATGAATAATATTAATATTGTAATAGTAATAGGTTTTACCCTTTTAACTGGCACAAAAACTGACACCTTTATTCAAGGCATCGTGTTTGCAATAACCACAACACAAGCAATCAAAATGCAAACAAAAGAGACAACTCTGATAATAATATGCACTGTCCTTGAATTTGATTGGTCCACACCCGAGACGGCTTTTCTTAGAGCCTAGTCTCCACTGGTGTTAAATGCTCACCCCGAGCCCTCAATACTCTGATAGTGCGCTGTTTTTGAGTTGTACGCCTTTTGGCGTCTTCTGGTCCAACACCAGAGTGCTTGCCACAAATGAATCACAATAGCTTGCTAATCTCGTCTAGGAGCATTAACCATCACCCACACTTCGTTCATCCATTCATCAAACAAAGATGGTCACCGCATCGCGTGATTTCAGATGCTCGGTCTTTTTTAACTGACAAGCAATGACTTCGCATTTAATTTTCGATTTAAAGCTTTCGTGACTGCAGGGATTCATCTTCTTGGTTCTTTCGGTAAAGTCACGTAGAATGGAAATAAAATAATACAAATAAAACATAATAAAATAAAATTCTCACGACGTTTCGGCCACAACTCAAGTAGCCTTTTTCAGGTGAAGGAACAGAACTGTCGGGACGACAGCGCTTCAATGAACGCTGCAAAGATTCGCAGCGTCTTTTAAGCTAGGTGGGAGAAGTAAAGCGCCTTGACAAAGGTGTTTACATATCAAACAGGATAATTTAGCATTGAAATAGCGGTGTTAAAGTGTTGGATCAGCAGGATGTTAAAGTCAGAAATTAGCTTGTAACTGGGAGATTAGCATGATGTTAATGTGAGGGATTAGCATGTGACTGGTCACGGAAATAGCTATGTTAAAGTCGAAGTTTATATATCAACAGAGGCATTTAGTATATGGACGCTAAACGACTGCAACTACCCAACTATCATACAATACACCGATGTGAAAAAACTAAGTATAAACTACATCAATGTTATCAATAAACTCTATATACTCTCCAATCAGCTGAGCTACTAACAATAAGTCGTTATACATTACAATGCCATATGGCGAAAAAATGGGTGACGTTTTTTTCTTTTCAACGTTAGCACCACGGAAAGCGACGAGCTTTGTTCAGACGGACGAGTCCATCTATGCTTGGAACGGAGGAGGGGAGAGAAACATCCACGATGCGCTGCTCTGTCCTGTGTTGCGTTACAACTATTTTATAAACTAGACTACTATACATTGCAATGTTATACCTTCCAATCTAAACTACATTGTATAATATCGTATACACAGCCCAATGTAAGCTCTAACATCAATTCCATACACCCAGCCATCAGATTTACCATGGAAGTCGAAAAAGATGGCAAGCTACCCTATTTGGATGTCCTAATTAAAAGGAAACCTGATGGTTCAATGAGCCACTGTGTCTACAGGAAAGCTACGCATATGGATGTTTACTTAAAACCAGATTCCCACCACCATCCGTCCCAGAAGAACTCCCTCATCAAGACTCTATACCATAGAGCCCAATGCATTTCCGACCAGGAACACATTGCCAGTGAACTCTAGCACGTACACCAAGCTCTCAAGGCTAATGGTTACTCCGACTACACAATCCGCAAAACCATCACTCCAGCCATGAAGAAGGATTCTCTTGAGGAGCCATTCAAAACCATCACCTTACCCTACATTGCGGGGGTCACAAAAAAGATCTCCAAAATCCTGAATAAACACAAGATCCAGGTCCGATTCAACACAGTACATAAAATGCGTGATCTGGTTCCGTCTGTAAAAGATGTGGTTCCAGACATACAGTACCCGGGCGTCTACAAACTAAGTTGCCTCTGTGGTAGCAGCTACATTGGAGAAACCAAACGACATATCTCGGACCGCATCCGTGAACATAAAGCAGACTTGAAACACGGTAGGACGAACACCTCAGCCGTGGCAGATCACTGTTATAATTTAGTGGGCTCACATGACACGGAGGTTCTCTGCAAGCCATCCGGCTACCATGAGACATTCGTTCATGAGGCCATCCACATATACAAACACAGAGGCAATTTCAACCGAGAAGATGGATTCTGGCTTAGTAACCATTGGAAAGACGTTATAAACCATTTCGGTTCTTAATTGATTGTATTATACGGTGACTTTCAGACTGCAGTCCATTCCCTGACAATGTCTCTAAATACCGTTCACACAACGGTCAAAGGTATAGCATGTTGTATAATAAATAGTTTAACATTGTAATGTTTAACATAATTCATAAGGCAATATATGGTATCGTAATTGTATAGTGAATATACAGTAGTGTGGTATACAGTAGGGTTGGTAGAATAATACATAGTGTAATATTACAAGTCTATTTTACAGTCTAAAGTATAGGGTAGTGTATAGTAACGCATTGTATAATGTAATGGTGGGTTTGTCTATGGCAGTGTATATTACGGTGTATAGTCGTGTAATGTAGAAAAAGTTTAGTTGGGGACATATCAATATAATGCATAATGTTAGAGCTTACATTGGGCTGTATACGATATTATACACTGTAGTTTAGATTGGAAGGTATAACATTGCAATGTATTGTAGTCTAGTTTATAACATAGTTGTAACGCAACACAGAACAGAGCAGCGCATCGTGGCTGTTTCTCCCCCCTCCTTCGTTCCGAGCATAGATGGACTCGTCCGTCTGAACAAAGCTCGTCGCTTTCCGTGGTGCTAACGTTGAAAAGAAAATACCACCACCCATTTTTTCGCCATATGGCATTGTAATGTATAACGACTTATTGTTAGTAGCTCAGCTGTTTGGAGAGTATATAGAGTTTATTGATAACATTGATGTAGTTTATATTTTAGTTTTTTATTAGTTTACTATATGGTATTCATTATATAGTGTAGTGTATACCCAGTTACTTTATGTTAATAGCTCAACTTATTGAAGAATATATTGAGTACATTTATTATATTGATGTAGTTTATACTTAGTTTTTTTCACATCGGTTTATTGTATGATAGTTGGATAGTTGCAGTCCTTTAGCGTCCATATACTAAATGGCCCTGTTGATATGTAAACTTTGATTTTAACATAGCTATTTCCGTGACCAGTCACATGCTAATCTCTCACAATAACATCATGCTAATCTCCTAGTTCCATGCGAATTTCTGACTTTAACACCCTGCTGATCCAACACTTTAACACCGCTATTTCAATGCTCAATTATCCTGTTTGATATGTAAACTCCTTTGTCAAGGCGCTTTACTTCTCCCACCTAGCTTAAAAGACGTTGCGAATCTTAGCAGCGTTCATTGAAGCGCTGTCGTCCTGAGAGTTCTGTTCCTCCACCTGAAGAAGCCTACTTGTGTTGTGGCCAAAACGTCGTGAGAATTTTATTTTTATTATTTTATTTCCATTCTATGTGACTTTAACGAAAGAACCAAGAAGACTTTGTCTTTGTTTGATGAAAATATTACCTTTGGTATGGAGGGCGAGGTCTGTGTCTGATTGCTCTGGAGGTCGACTTTTGCTCTCTACTTCTTCTGGATGCTCTGTCTGAGTGCTCGCGATGTCTTCTAGTCTCGCCTCTGCTCCTTCTGAATGCTCCATCTGAGTGTTTGCGATGTCCTCTTCTCTCGACTCGATCTCTGCTCCTTCAGGATGCTCTGTCCCAGTGCTCGCGATGCCCTGTCGTTTCTCCTCGCTCTCTACTCCTACTGGATGATCTGTCTGAGTGCTCGCAATGTCCTCTGGTCTCGTCTCTGCTCCTTCTGGATACTCCATCTGACTGTTTGCGATGTTCTCTCCTCTCGACTCGATCTCTGCTCCTTCAGGATGCTCCGTCTGAGTGCTTGCGATGCCCTGTCGTCTCTCCTCACTCTCTACTCCTTCTGGATGATCTGTCTGAGTGCTCACGATGTCCTCTGGTCTCGTCTCTGCTCCTTCTGGGTGCTCCATATAAGTGTTCGCGATGTCCTCTCCTCTCGCCTCGATCTCTGCTCCTTCTGGATGCTCCATCTGAGTGCTCGTAGTGTCCTGTTGTCTGGCCTCAATTGGACGCAGCTTCATCTCTCTGTCGAGTTCCACCGTGCACGACTCCACTCGGCTGGGAGGGATGATGATGAACTGTTAAACTAAACCATTATTTTTATTTTACCATGTAAGGCCCACTGAGCTAGGAAGCTTTTTTGTAGAATCGACCTGAATATCACAAATTATAACTCAATGAGCGGCTTATCACGTGGAAATTACAGCAGCCAAATACTCTAATCACATGATGATTCTAAATGAGGAGGGAAAAAATCAGGGGACCCGGAGTAAAATCCACACCAACATGGGGAGAGAAAGGAATAGACGCAGACTCCATATAGGCAACAGGCATCGTCAGGTTTGGGATCGAAGCCACTACCTCCTGCATACCAGGGGAGGTAGTTAACATCTAGCCACCACGGCGCCTAAGATACAAGCACAACTAGAATCACAGTTAATAAGTTGAGACAAGACTCAGTATTGACTTGAGTAAAATGTTACGTTGTAAATCCTCCTCCACCCGACACAGCCAATCAATAATCATAATCTGTATTTCTACTGCAGGAGGAGTCCGATGAGCTATGAACCTATTTTCACAGATGTCCAGTAGGTGTAGGGGATTATAAAGTTAGAACATAAAACGATAGCAGTGCTAAGTATAGGAAAGATAATAAAATAAGTAAAGTATATGAGTGCAACTTGCATGAGTACATCAGTTACTGCCAATTTTTCAATACTAAATGCATAACTTGGGGCAAGGCAGCAAAACAACAGTCCCAAACCACACCAAGATAACACAGTCCCTCAATAATATGGGACATAAACGTTGAACTATCGATACACGAGAGGTAAGGATCAAAGTTAAAAGCATGGCTACAGGCTCTCAGTGAGGTGGTGGCACCTTGAACTGTCATCCTCCTGACTCAGTGCCGAGTATTTCTTCGGATGGACGCTGATCCTCCACTGGAAGCAGTCCCACTCGAGTGGCAGTATACAGCATTTCGTTCCATTCAAACGATGCTTGCGTTCCTTCTTCTGCTGGGACAGGAGGATTGGCATTGTGCTGAAGGCAGGGTCCTTCAATGATATCAAACCAGCGGGAAGCGCACACAAGCTGGAAGGCAGTTTCAGCTGCTCAGTGAACTGGCGCCAATAACTGTCCAAGCTCTGCGGTCCTCCATGTATGAAGATTTTATTGGCCAACGGGAAACCAGAACACCATGGAATAGACCCACAAATGCGAGGGGGAAACATTGCGTTCTATTCAGATGGAACAGATAGAGTCCATAATTGTCATACTACATTCTCCTGGAAAGTCAGTGAATGACTCCTCCTCGATACCCACCGTGTTGGATTAATGGACACGAGTGG